>NW_015164688.1:379741-391590 GCF_001447785.1 Gekko japonicus
GGGAGGAAGCAACTTATCCTCCCTCTTCTCCTGCCTCCTCCTGACTGAATGAGGGCCGGAAGCGGGGCGGCTGGAAGCAGGGGGCGGGCGATCCCCCGCGATCCCCCCGAATCGACCTCTGCAAAGAGTGATTAACACATGGAATTCACTGCCACAGGAAGTGGTGGCAGCTACAAGCATGGACTGCTTCAAAAGGGAATTAGATCAGCATATGGAGCAGAGTTCCATTTGTGGCTATTAGCCACAAGGTATAGATCAGGACTCTGGGGAAAGTGATGCTCTGTCTTCTTGGTGCTTGGGGGGGTCAAGGACGTCCTTCTTCACCCAAAGAGTGATTAACACTTGGAATTCACTGCCACAGGAAGTGGTGGCGGCTACAAGCATGGACGGCTTCAAAAGGGAATTAGATAAGCATATGGAGCAGAGGTCCATCAGTGGCTATTAGCCACAAGGTATAGATAGGGACTCTGGGGCAAGTGATGCTCTGTCTTCTTGGTGCTTGGGGGGGTCAACAGTGGGAGGGCTTCTAATGTCCTGGCCCCACTGGTGGACCTCCTGATGGCACCTGGTATTTTTGGCCACTGTGTGACAGAGTGTTGGACTGGATGGGCCTTTGGCCTGATCCAACATTGGCATATCTTATGTTCTTATGTTCTTAGATAGACAGACACATAGCTTTCATGTTTTTAGTATTAAACATTATCCTGTTTAATTATTAAACAATAAGGAAAATGTGTATTATGAGTATTGGAAATAGGGTGTCAAAGCAAATTTGAAGAGTCAAAGTCAGTAGCTTTACAAAACCAAGTGGAAGCATATTGGATCTTTGCCGTCTGAACATTTTATTTACAAGGCCAAAGTACACAAACTGAAAGAGCCAAGGAGATGGATTATTTCCTCATTTTTTGTGGAATATTGCACATGGAGCTCTAAACTGCAGCAAATAGCTCCTCCCCCGGGAGCCATTTCTGCTCAGGAGAACAGAGAGGGGGGCCCTCACAATGGCCCTGAGCTGAAGGTGGTCCCCATAGACTTTTATAACAACTTTGCCTACAACTGCATGGAAAGGAGGTCAGGGCCAGGAAAACAGACCTGACTTATTTTAAAAGTTTTGGGTAGATTGGCACAGAGTCCTCGTTTCCTGATAATCCCCACCAGGACTTTCTTTCTGGAGGATCACACCAGAATGGAGTTCTGGAACCTCTTCGACAAAATTCTTTTTTAAATGTTCAGAAGTTTGTGAGTTTTTAGTATACAGATTGAAAACTTAATTTTCCTCTTGGGAGTTCTGGCACCTCTTTTTCAAAAAAAAGATCCCCTTGATCCCCTCTGTAGATTTGTCTTTAGTACCACTGCTGCACACTGAATCAACATTTTCACTAAACTATCCTGCTGTCAGTGTTCTGTCTAAGAAGAAGAAGAAGAGATTGGATTTATACCCTGCCCTTCACTACCCAAAGGAGTCTCAGAGCAGCTTACAAACTCCTTTCCCTTCCCCACCCCACAACAGACACCCTGTGAGGTAGGTGGGGCTGTGAGAGCTCTTGATAGAAACGGCTCTTTTTCAAGAACAGCTCTTATCAGAACTTCGGCTTGCCCAAGGTCATCCAGCCAGGTGCAAGTCAAATCAAACCCGGTTCTCCCAGATTAAAATCCGCACACTTAACCACTACACCAAACTAAGCTGAGTTAGTGTGAGCTAGCTCACAATTTTTTAGCTTCTGGGTCACACATTTTTTGCCTTAGCTCAGGAAGGATGGCTCCAGAGCAAACTAATTTATGCAGTAGCGAAATCCCTTGCTCACAACTTTAATGTCATAGCTCACCAAGTAGAGTTTTTGCTCACAAGACTCCACAGTTTAGTGGAAGCACTGCCTGTGGTCAGTTTCTATGGGGGCAATCCTTAGTAAATCTGCTAGGAAGTAAATCCCATGTATTTCATGGGGCTTACTCCAAGGAAAGTGTGTTTGAGATTGCATCCTAGATTGCATTTCCCCCACTGTATGTCTCTTTATGCTTATTTATATTAAATTTTATTGCCACATTGTTGCCCACTCACCAAGTTTGGAAAACACTCTTCAAAATACTGTTTGGTTTTCATCATTGGGTATCATTCACACACAAACAAGTGCAGATTATTTACAAACTAGTTAAATAGTACTTGTTCTAACAGAGATCCATGTGGGATCATCTGCCTGTTTTTCTTCATTATGAAAACTCTAACTACTTGTTTAACCAATTACTCATCTACATTTGAAGAAACAGCCTCTTTGTTGGGAGACTGTTAAAAGCTTTTTAGACTGTACAAAATGTCTAGCAACCCTCCCTTCTCTAGAACTTTATTTCCTGTCACTACTTTGTGACTCAGTTCAGATGCCCATCCTGAAAACAGGAGTTTGGCCCTTATATCTTTTGCACTGAGGACAGACATAAAGAATTTATTTAGTTTCTCCCTGTCTTCCTCTTGTAGTGAATCCTTTGTCTAATGTCCCTGTGGCTCTCTTGATAGTTTTTTTCTTCTGGTATATTTCTACAAATTCTTATTGTCTTGTAATTTTTAGCAATTGCTCCTCAAATTCTTTTTGTATGCCTTACTGTCACCTTACATTTGTTTTGCCAGAGTTTTGCCAGAGTACCTTTTTACTCTCTTTATCTAGGCAAGAGTTCTTTTTGAAAAAGCCTTCTTGCCTTATATGGTTTGCTTGACTTTTTTTTATTAACCAGAATGGCATCCTCTTGGTTTTGAGTAATAGCTTTTCTAATCTGCGTCATACATCTATTTAAGCTTCAATTATTGTGGATTTAAATAATATTCAAACATACTGTTAACAGATTTGACCTTCTTTATTTTCCCTTGGAATGTTGCCTTGTTAAGTCACTTGATTATCAGAGCCACGCTAGTGCCCAAGAAACTCTTACTGCCCATAAATTCCAAGAACAGGTAGCCAGAGTGGCTCTTCATACACTGGTGCTGCAGTGTTCACATCCATGAGTTCCCAGTTCTATCCCAGAGAGCTCCTGACATGAAGACTATAGGAAAATATTTCAGGAACTTCGTGCAATCCGTAGCTCCTATACTGTGAAAAGAAATGTAGCTGTGCTTCCAGAACTACAGACATCTAAGAACCCCATTGCCAACCTGTAACAAAAAACTTTATCAGTGGGAGGTGTTCTATCATTGCCTTCCTTACCAATATGAAAGCTTTTCAGTGCAAAACTGGAACTGTTCAGGAATCAGATGAAGAACTAGAGGGTGTATAACAGTTAGATCACGCATTTCAAAGCGATTCTTTACACTCGTAATGGATATGGCAAATGTGTGGATTCTGTCAGAATTTCTTTTGACAGCCATGAACACAGATATTTTTTACGGTAATGTGACTTTTCCAAATCACTACTAAGAGTACATTGACTTTTACTGTTGTTTTTCTACATACCACCTATACTAATATGTTATGTTTGATACATTTCTTAAAGTTCTACATTTTTTTTAAAAAAAGATGGGATACTTATTTACCCTTGGTTGTATCCCATACTGTATGAAACTAATAATATGCACATAAAACAATCAATGAATTTAACAAGAATAATTAATACAAATATATATTAAGAACAGGATATTTATCTCTCTCAGCAGGATTACTGGGATCTTTACTTGGGAGACTGTGATGAGTTTGGGCTTGCGGTGGAAATATACGTAAATGATTAAACCAGGTTGTGAGTTCTGAATGTTTATTTGCAGCCACAACCCTTTCCCTTCTTTGCTTAACCTAAAACCAAATGAAGTGGTCAAATGAATTCTGGTTTGCTAGTGTTAAAAGTGGACAGGAAGAAGTTAGTTAATTTGAAATGTGGTGTTGGAGAAGAGTATTACAGATACCATGGACTGCCAAAAAACATACAAACAGACAAATATGGTCTAGATGCACATAAGATAGACAAATGGCCATACAAACAGACAAATATGGTCTAGATAAAATCAAGCCTGAACTTTCCTTAAAAGCTAAAATGACCATTCTGAGGCGATCACACCTTGGTCACATTATGAGAAGTTAAGACTCACTGGAAGAGACTATAGTGCTAGAAAAAGGTGAAGGCAGCAGGAAAAGAGGGAGACTCAACATGAGATGGAGTGACTCAATCAAGGAAGCCTCAGGCCTCAGTTTGCAAGACCTGAGCAAGGCTGTTAATGATTGGATGTTTTGCAGGTGATTAATTCCTATGCTAGTTTCAGAGGGTGGCTGTTTTGGTCTTCGGTGGAACAGCTAGATTCAAATCCAGTAGCACCTTAGAGGCCAACAAGATTTTTTTTTAATATAAGCTTTTGTCAGATATCTGACGAAGGGAGCTTTGACTGTTGAAAGTTTATATCTTGTTGGGGTCTAAGGTGCTCCTGGACTTGAATCTATCTATTAATTTATAGGGTCTAAGTTGACACCTCTTAACACCAGGGCTATTTTTGGGCAGGAACGCACAGGAACGGAGTTCCAGCTGGCTCCCAAGTTGGCCACGCCCAGCAGGAACTCATTAGCATAACAGGCCACACCCAACAGCAGAAACTCATTAGGACTGGCTACATTAGGGGTGTGTGGCCTAACATGCAAAGGAGTTCCTGCTACAAAAAAAGCCCTGGGTTTTGACAACAAACAAGGTAAACAGAATAAGAAGCAAAAGGTGGGTGTGGCTAGATGACCACACTTCTGGTAATAATGTGGGGGTGTGGCCTAATATGCTAATGCGCTGGGCTGTCAGGGGTGTGGCCTAATATGCTACTGAGTTCCTGCTGTTGGGTGTGGCCTATTATGCTTATGAGTTCCTGCTGGGCTTTTTCTACAAAAAGAGCCCTGCAGTTAACACACAACACAGACCCAGGGTTAAAGAATCCCAGATGAGCCCTACCAGAGTACTTTGAAATATGACCACACTTTGTCACTTTAGTTTCCCTTAGCCCTGAAAGGCTAAAGAATGAGACCTAATAATTTTGTTTTAGCCTCTCCTGGATACCACAGTGTGGAGGCCCAAAGGTACTTGATGTGGTGCTGTGTTTGAGGGAACTTAGCAAGGGAACATTGAGGCATTCCAGTCTGGCATTACATTTGACAGAGCTAAAGCAAAACAAGTTTGCTTGACAATCCTGTCCATGTCCTCAGCATACCTAATCTTGAATCAATTAGAGGGCAGTTTGCCCATCACGGGAAAAACGGTCACAGACAAGTTGATCACCTATGTAAGATCAGATGTATTTTCTCAACAGTTCTGAAAAGCCAGAACCACTAATTCTTTCTGAGAAAATATAATCATAAACTCTCACCTATGGAACTGAAATACCAATTCTAATAAATATTTGAAATGACAGTCTCGTAAAACAAAGGCCAATTTTCAAATAAGCTAATAAAATAAATGGAAAAGGATATAATAATATAACATTAGGTTTTATTATTTAGTAGGTAAATGCAGGTAGTGTACAGCCCAGTCTCCTGGAAATGCTTGCACTGGTAACAACCAGGGAAGGGAAGTGCTTGAACACCCTGTACATTCAGTATTGCTAAAGCTTACTATCCCAGGTAGGCCATTGGTTTTATCCCATCCATCTGAGTGGGGGGAGAGATTTCAGGTCCCCCCCCCCCGGTTTTACATTGAAAATGTATTTACCTGTTATTATAAGCTGCCTTGAACCATGACAAAAGGCAGGATATAAATGTTTTAATTAATAAATAAATGCTCTTTGTGCTCTGAATCTAAAACATACTTCCTTATACGTTCAGAACAATATCCTTGCAAACTAGGCAGTGTGTATAATGAAGTGAAGGAAAGCAGGCTTCTCTGAGCTGCAGATTCCGAAGGGTACACTATATTCCTTTCTCCATCTGTGTCACTAAAAATTAAGCTCCAGCTGAGAGCAAGAGGGCTGCAACATTGTCACTGCTGGCACTGCCTGTGATGGCAACCTAACACTGTGCTGGAATTCTTACATCCCATCCTAAGAACTGGTTTCCTGGCTCTAAAAATGGGCTGTGGATTCTGACATTCTTAAATGTCTATCTTTCTTTTTGCACATGGAAAGAAAGCGAACAGAGGAGTTTAGAAGACAGCAATGATAACATTCATATACTTTTCTGGATTATCTTATTTAGAATTAAATCCTTCTTTGCCTCAATCCAGGGTTAAAATTCAAAGGCTATTTAATGTATTGTAACAATATTTAGAGTGTTGATATGAAATTATTTATCAATTTCAACATGAGGAACTTTTCATTTTTGAATTTTAAGACTGACTAACTTTTCTGAGTCTGGTTACACTTTCTTCTCATAACATAGAAATAACAATCACTTACTTATTCATAACTACTTACAAATTCCTTTTCATGGTAGTGTTAGTTACATTTGCTGACACTAGGAATATTGGGAAGTTACCATAGCGGCTTTTATGTACCCCAAAAGTTTTCAGTGCACAGAACATTCTGTAAAAGCTGGCTCAGTTTTTAAAGACAGCATTTTACAGAGGAAGAAAGTTATCATAAATTAGTGACGATATACTGCCATAAGATTCTCTCAACAAAAGTTGAATAAAGCTTTTCCTTTTGCTTTTGGTGGAGTTTTGGGAGGCTTCCAATCATAATATCATTACATATGGGGAAAACTGTTTTAAGCAATTTATAGTCACCTTCCTCGGGGATCAGCTTAGTTGGATTTATGGCACTAAAGAAAAGTAGCTGCCTTTGCCATTTCAATAATCTAAAAATATTACAATTTTTAAAGCTTTCAAAATCTGAAATACCTCTGACTAAATATATACATAACTTGCAGCCTAATCCTATGCATGACTACTTAGAAGTTAGTCCTGCCAGGTTCAGTGGTGCTTTCTCCAAAAATTTACATAGACCTACACCCTTATTCACAGAATTGGCCTTAATTGCCATAGATTCTTTCTTGTGTACTAGGGACATCACATATGTGCTCAGTCAGTCCTAAAACCTTTGAATTGCTCAGAAGCAGTTTTATTGGAGTTCACACTGCTGTTACTACTCAGTGCTCCACAGGGATTAATTTTTTTTCTCTCTCCACGATTGAGAACCCCAGTCACACACTGAAGACACAGGGGCCGAGTTCAGACTGGCAGTTTGAAGCGGGAGGCAGTCGTTGCAAAAAGAGCCGGAATAAACTGTTCCAGGTTTTCCCGGTCACACTGCACGGACTGATGTGGGAGCATACGGGAGGAGGCACGAGGGAGCGTTCACACTGTTGGCCCGGAAGCATGGCTGTAAGTGGCATTTTCCCCACGGCAAAGCCTAGGCGCAGTGGCAAATAGGGCAGGATCCGGCTGCTGTGGGCCATAGGCACATCCGGCCACATCACTACTCCCTCTTCAAGGCAATCACCTGCACCTTCCTGGTGCCAGGGTGAGGCTAGGAAGTCAGTCAGCGTAAACAGCCGGCACACATTATTAATGTGGGCTGTTCCCGGCTTTTAGCAGTTAGCGTTCATACTTCCAGGAAGCGGAATGAAGTGGGATAAACGGGCTCTCCAGGGTTTGCTACCACTTTCACCAGGTATCTTTTAAACCCGGGAGGTAAGAGCTACAAGATGGGTTGAGTATGGGTGGGGAACACCAGACAGATGTGCCTGTGTGAATGGCCCCTTTAATCCGCTTGTGAAACGTTCCTCACACAAGCCTGTATCGGGGCAAACTGCCAGTCTGAACTCGGCCAGGGACTGGAAGAGATAGGTTTTAGTTATACATGGTTGGTACACGGAGAAAAATAAAGATTACTTAAAGTAAAAAAAATGCTTCCTTTTTAAAACATCTATTGTCCCTCATTGTAGTAAAAGAGAACTGTGTCACAGTTGCTTCTCTTACCACAGTACTTGGTAGCCTCCTCTCTATACTAACAGCAGTCCAAATAGCCCAGTTTAGCCCAGGCTAAACAGGGTTGGCCATGTCACAGCTTGGATGGGTGACTACCAAGGGAGACTGGGGTTCCTATGTTAAGGAAGACAATGGCAAACCACCCCGGTCTCTTGCCTGGAACACACCCCATGGATGGGTCTGATATGTGTCTGGATAGGATAAAGTTTTATTTACGGCCGAATCCAGCAGTTAACATTTGAAATACTACAAACACCTATAAATAAAGGTAAAAAAACCCTATAAATTAGGGTAAAAAGGCTTAACAGAACAGTAAAATGCATTATAAAATACATAATAAATTCCTTAGGAGGTAGATGGTTAACAATAAAATTATTAACATTTAGCTTGCTGTGTTATTATAGATTTTCTAATTCTTAAAACACTCCATCCAAATCTAGCCCCTTGGTGTGTTACCTCCGAGTGCCTATCTGAGAGGAGGTTTTTCATAATACGGGCTCTTTGCCTACTGGTTAGAGGTAAGAACTTGGGGAATGAAAGAGATTTCTGGAGATTATTATGGGGCTCACAGTCGAACATAACATGTTCTAGATTTTCAATGCCTACATTACAGCAGGGTCATATGTGTTCCTCGAATGGGATTTTCTTATACTTTCCCTCTGTATTTGCTAAGGGAAGAGCATCCCAGCGCATAAGTGTAAATGTTCTCCTATATTCGTGGTTTGACAGATGGTAAAAATAGGCCATAGGAGTTACTCTGTTGATGGGGTCAAGAAGTGTGTGCCATTTCTCTGTTCTACATATATCGTTCTGCCTATCAATATCTGTAATCCTCTGTTTTATCATTTCTCTAGCTTTGTCATAGGCAAGGGAATACAGGTGTTGTTCTGTGAAGCCAAAATAAGGGAGTTTCTCCTCTATAGCCTTAAGCCAGGGGGGTATAAAGGTGTCTTGTAATATTAAACGTGTCAGCCCGTTAGAAAGAAAAACTAGTTTCAGCCAATAATGAATCACCATGATTCATAACCTTGCCTCCACAGTAATCATTCCTGTTTCAATTCGAACAAGTGCTGTTGGAATGCCATTGGGTACCTGAAGAACAGATCTCAAAAATTTTGCTTGGACTGTGTCCAGTTTCTTGTAATTAGATGTAATATTGATGGGGGCTCCAAAGGTAAGTTGAGTGAGAGATTTGGCCTTAAATAATCTAAGGGCGGCTACAAGACATTTTCCACCTTTGTGCCAGTAAAATGTTTGGATTGCCCCTGCACTCCTTTTGGCGTTCATGGCAACAGAATTTATATTTACAGTTCTCGAGCTGTTTGCCTGGAAGTTAACTCCCAGATATTTGAAACAGGTGACTTGTTCAATGGGAATAGAATTTAAGTAGCAGTGAAAAGTTTTGGGGGATGTGTCTGTTGAGATTCAACAGCAGGTTCCTATTCTCCTTATTAAACATGCACATCCTTGGACGTACATGGTTGTAACTCTGCTTAAGATGGCCCTGCAGTCACAACAGAGAGCTCAGGACAGGTTGCCAGATTCTTCCCAACTGACATTTATTAATTTACTCAGAGTGGTACAGCAGAGATAATTTTGTGATCCAAGTCGTTTCAAGTGTGCAGTTGCTACTGAGACAACAAAATCAACAAATTTTGCGCAAAGTTTAAGACTGAAATAATTGGTTCTCTGACATATAAACAGGAAATAGAGTACGAGAAGTTACTGTTTTTAATTTTTGAGAAGTTCTGGTTGTATGAATGTTGTTATTGGGGCAAGTGGATTGAGTTTTGAATTCCACTGGGAATGGGTGCAATCTAGAATATATTTTGTTGGTTTTTTAAAAAGTTGTATATAGGGAGAATTTCTAAGGATTGGAGTAGAGGAAGAGGGGGTCCTGAAGTTGCAAAAGCTCCAAAAACAGAGTTCAGACAATGTTTTAACTGAACATAAAGCCAACTAACTGATGTTGACAGATTGAATTCTGTGCACAGAGTGTTGAATGGTTTGAAATGATCATTTGGTCCAATTAACTGGGATAGGAATATTAGACTGCTAGACAACAGTGTTTCCAAAAACAACCATATTTCCTATCTTAATCTTAGGATTTTCCCAAATAGATCCTTGTATGTGATTGGGTCAAAAGCCAATGGAATGCCAATAATTTGCTAGGCCAACCTAGCAGCCTCAGATACCTGGAGATGGGAGGCGGGGCTACATCACAGCGAAGCAGACGATCTCTCGGGGGCTCCCGAGAATCACTGACTCTCTATGCTTCTTAGGGGATGATCAGGGCCTCCCAATATCCCACCGACACCTCTAGAGGACGAGCCGGTTGCAGGGGACTCGATCCAAGCCACCCACAAACTGCAACGAGCGGGTTCAGCTTCGGGATCGTCCTGAAGCCGAAGCACTAAGTTGCGCAGACATGACTAGACATGGCTGCCAAGCTCTGACTTCCCCCTAGAAGAGAGCCTTGAACCTTGCCATAACATCGGGACTGACAAGTGAGTACTCGACTTTGCAACTTTTAAGCTTGAAAAACCTCCCAAAGCTTTGCCCCTCCAAATTTCCCCAAGAAGTTAAGGAAACGAGGAGTGGAATTTTCCTTCGCCTCTTTCCTCTCTCAAGCGGCGGAAAAAAGACTGGGTCATTAAGGCACATAAAAAACCTTCCCTGGGGCTAAAGACTCTACGGAATCCTGAAAGAAATTACTTCCACTGCAGCGTTAGTGATCTAAGACTTGTGGCTCATTTTTAACAGAGAAAAGGACATTTGCTTTATGAAAGTAAAACGGCTACGGAAACTGTGCTTGGCTAATGAGCAAATTTCACTAGAACTATAGACTATAAGATTGTGCAACTGGCAGATTTGAGTTTTAACTGTTACAAGGAAATGCAATGGCATTTCTAACCACACTTAAAGAGTTGGATACGTTGGCAAACTGTGCTCTTACACAATCACTACAAGTTATGTGGGAAAACTTTGAAGACCATCTGGTAAATTTGTTGACATAAATCCTCCAGCAACCACTTGAAAAAATCTTGCGAAGGTACGATGAAGAGCACAATATCCCATTGAGTCACTCAAAAAACAGAACCTCAGATATGATGTTTTCCTGAAGGAATCGTGTGCACCAAATAGAGAGATAACAAGCTCTTACATAGACCAAACAAATCTCACAAATCCTCTATCTTCAGATAAGACTAAGGAGAATGTAATTTTCCCAGAAGATAAAACAGAACTAACAGTCCTTTTATTTCCTTCCCAAATTAATCATAGAGAAGGGAAGATCGATTTTACCTTTAAAAATAAAAGGCATGAGCATGATAGTGGAAAAAAAATGTACAGAAAAAGCAGAGAAAGATCAAATACTATAAGTAAATTTTATATGTAATAATTGTTTGACTGGCTCCAATCTACACTGATCTATGACCACTGATTTAATTGATTTACAGTAACATAAAATATAAAACACAAAATAACATGAAAGCTACATAGTAATGTGATTGTGATTTCATTTCATTTTCCCTGCCTCTGCACCGGTTTCCACAGCAGAGTCCTCCTCCGTTCCAGAGGTGGCAGAGTCACTTGATTTCATTTCTTCCTCTTTGGAATCTTCCTCCGTTCCCAGCTGGCGTCGCAAAAATTCCTGGCTTTAAAGGTGGAATCAATCTTTTCTCTTTTATCGTTGATCTTGAAGATGGCACCCTCCGGGATCGCCCACCTATACGAAATCCCATTAGTTTGAAGAAAAGAAATTAAGTCCTTATAGTTTTTCCTCTTCTGACAAATTTCAATTGGAATGTCTTTTAAAGTTTTAATGATTAAATTTCCCATTTTAAGTGGAGTTGCTGATGTCGCCTGGTCTGTCTTCTTGAGAATCTGACCACAATTTCTCCAGGCAGGCTATTTTTTTTAATATAATTGGAATAAGCCCTATAAGCTGTCTCCATCTCTTTTACCAGTTCACCCGCTGTTAA
>NW_015164688.1:391602-394730 GCF_001447785.1 Gekko japonicus
GTGGTGTCCAACTCCTTAAGTTTCCCAGCTACCTGCTCCACCTTCTTCTCCGTTTCTTTCAGTTGGAGCTGCTGAGATGCAAAGTTTTTATTCATTATAGTCAGTTGCTGGTTAATACCATCGAGTTGCTCCATCACTGGCTTGAGCATATCTGCTAGCATTTTCATGACATCTGTTCCCTCCTCCGGTTTTGGGCTCTGGCTGCCAGGCGGTTTCATTTTCAGCTTTCTTTGCATGGCTGCCATTTTTTACAATTTGTTTACAGTTTCTGACGCTTCTCTCCGACTCTAAACATCGCTCCCACGCTGTCAGCAATCAAGTAAGCCTCTCAAAACACACTCACTGTTTTTCCTCCCCCTTCCCCCTTCGTCTCTCTTATCAGTCTTTTCGCATAAGAGGCGTCCCTCTTTGCGATCCACTTTCCCACGGGGGGGGGGATTTGCTTTTTATAGTCGTCCGCTTAGTTTGAACTCACGTTCATTGTCGTTCAGGTTCTCTTATCTTGTTTGCTTCAATGCTGTTCCGCTCGATCTCCAGTACTTGTCCCGGTCAAACCAGCTTGTGCCCGAAGGCCATGCAGCGGCTGGACCGTCAGTACGGAGGGGAGCCTCAATTCTCCGGCTTTACGCCATCGAAGAGGCTACCCCTCAAAAGCCCTCTGGCCGGGTGCCTATCCCAAAGGCTCCGTGGGGGCGCTACTTGAGGTAGCGCCCCTCCAACCTGCTGGTGTGTGGATCACTCCCCCACAGTCCTGGGAGAACGTCCGCCATCGCTGCTCCATAAACCGGAAATCTTGATGGAAGTCTTATAGTAATGTGATCTAAACTTTTTTATTAATAACATGAATTATTATAGCTTGAAAGGGAAGAATTGTACGGATTAGATGAGAATTTTGGGGCAGGAAATGACTTTCCCCCCCTTTTTCTTCCTTTCTTTTTCCCTTTCTTTCTCCTTGGTTAAAAAGATTGAAAAATAGCACTGTGTGACAAATCTATACATAACAGTAAGACTATATAGTATAGGGAGCAAGATAAGATAGTTATAAATATAGATAATCATATAGTTTGTAAAGGATGGTAAGATCTGATATTTTATTGTAGAATAAGAATATTTTCTGATATTTTATTGTAGAAAGAACATTTTTAGTAGAAATTGTGGGTTTTTCTGGATATATGTTTGTAGAGGAAGAAATATCATGATAACATAGAATGTTGCCAGACACTATAAATAAGCAGCAAAATGAATTTTGTAAGCAAAACGATGTTATGTATGAGACATTGACATGGATTTCCTTAAAAATGTATTGCTCTCACTATTTTATTTTATTTTTGAAAACTTAATAATATATATATTAAAAAGAAAAAGAAAATACACCTGGAGATGATATAAATGGGGAGAGCCCAAGGCTGCCTACTTACATATAGGATAAAGCTGGGCCATTTCTTGATGAGCCCATTCAGGTGTTTCCTGCTCAGGAGCTAGAATCCAGTATTTCACATCAGAGAGAAAGAAGGCTAAGTTATACATTGGTACAAATTAGGGAGACTATAGCCCCCTAATTCTACTGGTAGCTGAAGCTTTTTGTATGCAATCCCAGGCCCGCCTGAGGGACTCCAAATAAATTCATGTAGTGGGCTTGGGCACAACTGTAATAGGTGCTTCATACATTGACTTTGGCAGGACACCAGAATCTTGTGCATCTCTTACAGTCTGAACCAAGACAGGTACAGATTCAGTGCTGAGGGCATTATACCATTCCACAGGATACCCAGAAACATATTGCTTTTCATTTTTTGATTGTTCTTGCAATATCTCAGAAGCTGTTGGAGGAGCTGCCAGAAATGTCTGATGTTGCTTGGTCAAAGGTATATCTTTCTCAGAAACATTGACACAGCCTCTGCAGAAGGTACATGGTTTTTGGAATAAAGAGCCAAATAATAATTTCTGAATTGGTAACGGATTGATTTTGGAGTAATGTGAACCTGTCCTTGTTTATCTTTAACTGCTGCAATATAGTTGCAGACATATATTTGCTTTATTCTAAAAGCCAGTGACTTGACAGCTTTTGCTCCTGACTCCCAATAGTTTTGTTTAATATAGACCAACATAAATTCAGCATGCAATGAAAACAATTTGTTAATTTTGTATCTGAGTTTCATCATGTTATTGTGGTTCTCAGAAGTAGGAGCAGCATTAAAATTGATTGTAGCATCTTGTAGTTTCATTTCTAGTTTATTCAGTTCTTGAACACAGTGGGTGCATTCAGATGGGCCGTTTAGTCCACTTTCGGCACACTTCAGTAACGGATTTTATATCCATGTCCACACACCCAACATCTGTGCACCGTCCCCAGCCGTCACTTTCCAGCTCAAACCCCCTTTAAAACGGAGTATTTTGTTACCAGGTCCCCAAGTGGTGTTTTCCTGATTCTTCGGTTCTACCTGCACTTTCCTTTTTTTTTAAATATGTTTATTGGATTTTAATGCTTAATAGACACACATACATAAATCACAACAGAAACTTTTCATAATACACCTCATTGACACTTTGGTTGAAGTTAATCTTATTTTAAAATTCTCTCCATTCTTATATTAACCAACAATCATTTCCCTTTGCAACACTCACACTTTCTTACCATTATTCCTTATTCTGGTCTATAAGTCAAAATCACCTTTAGTGAATTCATTCCATTTTTTTAAACAATCAGCTGGAATATTCACATCTTATTTACCATATCCTAGTTACTATCTATCACTCTCATCATGGGACACTTTAAGAATTTCCAAACAAAAATACCATTCCAAAGAAGCTATATAAAATAAATTGATAATCTTAATAATCTTTAACAAATTCATCCTCATATTACTAGTAATAACACTCTTACTAACAATAGATTTCATTTTCACTTAAATTTAAATAATATAACAAAACAACAATACTAATAGAAAACTCTACTCTTAAATGCTCCTACATACAACAACTTTCACTTCACTACACCTCTGTTATAACCATTCCAATCCTTTTTAACAATCCCACTCAACATTTGTCTTAGTACCTGTCATTCTAATCCCGTGCACAAGTACCAACACAAAGCAACCTTATATATCAATATAATGGGCAAATTTAAT
>NW_015164688.1:395343-400457 GCF_001447785.1 Gekko japonicus
TATGATGCTATTATTCAAGTCCAACTATAAATACATAAACTTTATTCTTATAGAATCCCACAGCAAGTTGTCATACAAACACAACATAATTCAATGCATTCATCCTTTTAGCGTTCCCAGCATAACATTAGAGAGAAGACAGAAGAGAATAGGCAACAAATTTCTAATTCACCAACTCAATCCTTGCAGCAATACTATACTACAGTTCCTTTTTATCTTGATCTTTTTCCATCCTCTTCTACATGTCGTTGGTCTTTGTATTCCTGGATTTTCTTTTCCGACTTATCTCTTCCACACACCCTCACATTTGGTGGCTTGGGGACTTTATATTTCTTCAGACATTTCTTTGATTTTCCCCCTCTGATTTGTTTCTTATTTTTTCTCTTAAATGAGTTCAGCTGACCTTTATTTGTTAATCCTGGTTCCACTTTTTCTTGACTTTCCAATACACCTTTAGAGGTGTCTTCCTCCTGGACCTCTTCCTTTATAAGTACAGACTGAACTACATATAGTTCTTTCTTCTGTTCTTGTTCCTGCACTTCAATTTCCTTTATTATTTCTTCCTTTTCCTTCGCTCCCAGCAATTCATTCTGGGGATTTTTCAAAATGCTCTCACAAGTCAGTTTAAATATCTGTTTCATTTCTCTCGCCATAGTTTCTTGGAACTGTTCCCATTTTTCCCACGTGATATCACAAAGTTTTGTGTCTCCGTCTATTCCCTCTTTCATATCCACCACTTCCATCTCTTCCAGCATATTTTACTGTTCCACAAAAATCAAATATAATCCAGTATAATTCTGAAAAGGTATTGATGTTTTCTTCTTACCCCTTCACCGCGTCTAGTCTCTCTCAGCTCCCAAACTGATTTTTCGGCCGTTTTATTTCACGTATAGCAGGCAAAAAACACAGGGCATATAATAGTCCTCTCCGCTCAGTTCCGTGAGTGCGCAAAAAATATTTCCAATGAGATGTATCATTTCCTCTCAAAAAGATAAACTAAACAGATTAAAAAGCCGGTTGGTCACTTCTAGGAAGAACATGGCAGCTAAGTTCTTCCCCTCCCAAGCTCCCGCTTCGGGGCATTACTGGTCAGCCCCCCGCTTTTCCGAATCGCGGGAGGGGCCAGCAACGAAGCCCCCTGCTCCAGCAATCTGTTAGAGAGTGCCGGTCGAGCTCTCCCAATACTGGGAGACTCAAAAAAGAGCACTGGTGGGTCAAGCGGGACGGAGCGAGGCAAACGCCCGCCCGCTCGTCGAAGCGCCGTACCGCTTGAACACAGTGGGTGCATTCAGATGGGCATTCAGATGGGCCGTTTAGTCCAGTTTCGGCACACTTCAGTAACGGATTTTATATCCATGTCCACACCCCCAACATCTGTGCACCGTCCCCAGCCGTCACTTTCCAGCTCAAACCCCCTTTAAAATGGAGTATTTTGTTACCAGGTCCCCAAGTGGTGTTTTCCTGATTCTTCGGTTCTAGCTGCATTTTCCTGATGTCTGATCACTCCTGCGGTGTTGAGCCACTTCCACTCGGAAGCCCGAGGCTTCCGCTCTTCACCCACCATTTTATTTTAGCGTTGGCGGTATGCGCACAGGTGGAGCTCTGCTCCCAAGTTATTTAAAACAATGTTTAAACGTGCCTAGTTTTGTTGGTTAGAAGAGTTTGGGATCTCACAAAGGCCAGTTTTGGGGTAAAAGTTTAAAGGTAAGTGTTCCTTTAAAGTTTAAAAGGAACAGTTACAGCAGTTGGGTTGAAGTGGAAATCGCTGTTCTGTGCACGTGCGAAAATTTTAATTCTACAGATGGCCGCCTGTGCGCATGCCCAAACTGAGAGAGAGAGAGAAAAACACTGACACACGCTCCCACGTGTGGACGGTGGGGAGCGATGTGGCTGCACAGCGATCCAGAACAAGGAGGTGAGTGTGATTGTGATTCTCCAGGTTAAAAAAAAAACGCATCGGGACCGGAGCAATTTAACCACTCCCAGCACGCCGTCTGACCGCACCCATTGATGCTTTTTTGCAGGAGGCGTAAGCAATGATAAAGCCTCTCAGATATGCTGTAAGAGTGTCCCACAAAATGAGCCAGGTGACCTCATGCGTAACATTGGTAGATAGGAAGTCTTTAGTATGAAGCTTCATTCCCTTTTTAAAGGCCTCATCATGGAGCAGAGGTGTGTTTCCATAAGGGAGATTTCTTTTCAGCACCTCACAGAATATCAGTGAAACAGGGGAGTGGTCAGAATTAACACAGGTACCAATAAAACAAGAAAGTGCTTTAGGTAGCAGAGAGCCACTGACAAAAAAAAGTGCAATCAAGAGCTGATTCTGTCAGTCTGAGAAATGTATGTATAGTTTCGGTCTAATGGATGTAGTAAGTGCCATGTATCATGAAAACCTTTATCAAGCATATGGCTTTCCAGGGCTGACCTTGATTGACTTGAGGTAAGGAAACCCCTACCACTTTTGTCTAAGAGAGACAACATTATAGCCTCCGCCCATGATTGCAGGGGTAATCTCCGAGTTCTCTGAGAGAGAGGGGTTATCTGCATTAGACCCATATATGTTGCCCAGCACAAATGTGAGTTGTTCCTGCTTAACCAAAAGGAAAATGTATTTCACTTCAATGTCTGCTCTGGAATCAAATACATCCATGTGGAGATTTTATGTATCAGAACTTCAACTCCCCTGTCCTTTCCGGAGTTCCTAGAATAGTAGGCCTCTCCTGCCCATCCCTTAATGACCTCTGATTGTTCTCCCTGAGGTATACGAGTCTTGTGCAGCATAATAATGTAAGCATGTTTTCTTTTAAGGTTATATAGTATTTGTTTGCACTTAGTGGGGCTTCCAGTGCCCTTAACATTCCATGATATGATCGTTAACTTGGGCATAGTTCAAAAATAGGAGCTCTACAGCTGATTCATCTGTGAACATCAATGAGCAGAAATATACCCCTCCAGCCCCACTTATGAAAGTTCCAAGCTCCATCTGCTGTCCCTGAGTTTTGGGAAGGGGTGGAGAGGAAAGAAGATGTAGGAAAGAGAAAACAGTGACAGAAAATAGAAGACAAATAGAGCAAGAGAGAGAAAGACTCAATCAAGGAAGCCACAGCACTCACTTTGCAAGACTTGAGCAAGGCTGTTAATGACAGAATGCTCTGGAGAATGTTAATTCAAAGGGGCTCCGTAAGTCGGAAGTGACCTGATGACTCTTAAAGCACACAAACACAGAAAGAAGAAGAAGAAGAGGAGGAGGATTGGATTTATACCCCACTCTTCACTCAGAGTCTCCGAGTGGCTTACAAACTCCTTTCCTTTCCCCTCCCCACAACAGACATCCTGTGAGGTAGGAGGAGCTGAGAGAGCTCTTTCCAGAACTGTCCTTGAGAGAACAGCTGTAATAGAACTATGGCTTGTCCAAGGTCATCCAGCAGTTGCAAGTGGGGTGTGGGGAATCATGCACTTAACCACTACACCAAACTGAATTTAAGAATGTCATAAGGGTTAAGGCAAACAGAGCTATTCATATCTGAAGCCCCAGGGTCCATCAGCAGACCCAACCAATATAATGGAATTGGGGGGGGGGATATACACTAAAAGAGAAGTTAGCAGATCAATGGTATACAACATGACTAATGGTATACAATATAACTTCGGCTGGGAGGCTGGATAAAAATTTGAAAAATAAATAAAAAACTATGACTGCCCCACTGGCTTACTTAAAAGGGAGCCAGATACAACGAGGGGAGGGAAATGCATGCTAGGTTAGAGACAGCACGGGGGGGGGGGATATCTGTATTCAGTGAGGAAATGTAGAAAACTTAGTCCCAATACAAACAAAGAGAAAAGAAATATGGTGATATGATCCTTGGCAAACCATGCATCAGTCATAGGAATTCCTTGAGGGGATCTGAAGGCTGGTTGCTGTGTAGGTTTGGAAGGCATGAGACTGGAGAGAAGTCTTGCTCAGCACAGGAAATCCAAGTTCTGATGCAGACATCTAATTTCTGTAGATTCATATCTGCTGAAGTTTACGAAAGCAGCATGCAGGAAAAGTATCATAAATGTTTAGAAAAAGTTCAGAACTTTAGACTGTTGCATAAAGTATCGCTCTCTGCAGCAGAGCTCAAGGAAGCAAGAAAGTTGAATGAAAAAATTCAAACTTAAAGTATACACTAATGGGGTCCAAACTTGCTGAGGCTGAGAGGGAAATAGATCTTGGGCTCGTAGTGGATAGCACAATGAAAGCGTCAACCTAGTGTGCTGCAGTGGTGAAAAAGGCAAACTCTATGTTAGGGGTTATTAGGAAAGAGATTGAGAATAAAACAGCCAATATTGTAATCCCCTGTATAAACCAATGGTCTGGCCTCATTTGGAAGAGTGTGTACAGTTCTAGTCCCTGTATCTCAAAAGGACTGGAAGCAGAGCTCGAAAAAGTACAGAGGAGAGCAACCAAGATGATGAGAGGGTTGAAGCACCTTCCCTGTGAGGAAAGGCTGAAGAGTCTGGGACTCTAAAGGGACACATGATATAGGTTTATAAAATTACTAGGAATAAGGCCCGTTGTGGAAATAAAGACAACAAGATCTAGAAAGAGGCTCTGGGAGAGTGCTCTGGCTTTGGGCAAACAGTGTCAATTTGCTGTGGCGACCTCAGTAGGGTATAATGACAGAGTCCACTGTTTTCTCCAGAGGAACTGATCTCTGCTACCTGAAGAGCAGTTGTAATTTTGAGTGATCTCTAGCCCTCACCTGGAGATTGACAGCAATTGTTACCCAGGACGAAATGGCTGGTTTGGAGGGTGGAGTCTATGGCATTCTACCTGTCTGAGGTCCCACCCCTCCGCAAACCCCACCCTCCCCAGGCTCCACCCCTCAAATCCCCAGGAATTGTCCAGCCTGGAGTTGGCAACCCCATTTCCTTCCCAGCTAACCTTCAACCTACCATTATCTGCCCCTTTGACTTCAGCTGACTTCTGCCCTCCCTTCTGCAGAACAGTTGTAATTCCGAGTGGTCTCCAGCCCTCACCTGGAGATTGGCAACAATGGTTCCCCATGAGGGACTGACTGATTTGGAGGGTGGAGTCTATGGCATTGTACCTGTCTGAGGTCCCACCC
>NW_015164688.1:405959-455959 GCF_001447785.1 Gekko japonicus
TAAGCCCCGCAACTCATACCATAACGGTGGACATTTTAGTTTAATAGCTGAAATGGGTAAACAATAACACATATTTCAACTTCCTTTAAAAAGCATCATTTGTCTATCAGAAAGTAAAGGCACAAAAAAAAGAACATCCTTAGGGGTAAACAATTAGCCAAAGTTCTTTCTCCATCATTTGGAATCTTAGTAAAAGCAAGTAAATGCACAAAGGAAATGTTCCTTTCCTTATTTTATTCCCCAGCTTTTTAATTGGTTAACATTTCTATTCCTTTTATTATCCATTTTCGAATGGATCCTTTAGATTTCTCAGCTCACATCACATTGTGCTTATTCAAATGATGTCCACTGCACAACTGAGCATGCTGCAGCATTTCTTATGGTATACCTCAGCACATCTGGATTTAATTAATTCCTGGACCCAAGGTTAGACAAAGTGTGTAACAGTCCCAAGGTTAGCCAGCATGCTGCCATGGGAGGGTGAGGATTTAAACCTCCTCAGTCCTGAACACAGTGCACTCTTGAAGCCCTGGAGCCTTTTTGTGCAGCTGAACAGAGATCCAGCATGGTATAGGGTTAGAGGGCAGGAGACCTTGGTTCAAATTTCATTTTGTCATTAATCACACTAGGGAATCTTGGGCTGGTATCACTTTCTTCCTCTGCCACACTCACACACATCCTAATTATTTCACAAAATTGTTTTGGGTATAAATGGGAGTGTTGATCCTGTATGCTGCCCTGATCTTTTTGGAGAATGGGTAGAACAAAAATCTAGTAATAAACAGCCCTGTCATCTCTGACAGCTTTGGTCCTCTGTTGTGACATTAGGAGGTGCCTGGCTCTAAGAAAGAATTGTCTTATCAGAGTAGCCCAAGATGTGCAATATATAAACATCCAGAGGAAATGAGTGATCCACGCAAGATTCCTGTCATGTGAACACATGAAGCTGCCTTATACTGAATCAGTCCCTTGGTCCATCGAAGTCAGTATTGTCTACTCAGACTGGCAGCAGCTCTCCAGGGTCTCAGGCAGAGGTCTTTCACATGCGTACATGTGATGGGAAAGATCTATGCAGAAGAAACCATTTTCACATTAAGATCTGGCCTTGCTGAAATACAGTGATAATAATTTTTCTTCTATAGCACTATTGCATCTACTTGTCAAGCTTTTCTAAGAAGTATATGGAAGCATTTTAATAGCTTCTCTGCTTAAATACATGTAGAATTTTCCTGCCAGAGTAGACTGTCAATCAACTGAATGCACTCCATGCTAAACTAATGTTGCCTTTAACACAGTTGTTTTATTCAATATTATTTACAATCAGTTATTATGGCTAGTTTTAAGAGGCTACATCTCAGGTATGGAGAAGTGATTAATTGATTGGAAGTAGGTTTCTGTAGACTTCTTCCACAATTGCACAGTCTCAGTTTGTAATAATTTAAAATAAAAAGATGACCCGAGAAGCAAATACCTTTGTTATATTTGCATTTTTAAAAGCAACCTCTAAGGAAAAACTCAATAGTCCATTAACTATGTGTGTTTTTTAAACCTCGGTTTCATTTAAAGTTAATGTAGTATTTTGACAACACAGCAATATGTGCTGTAAAAGAATGTTTGTATAATATACATTTTGTATGTCCTCACCGCCTTAGGACTCTGGATAGCATGAATGATTAAATGAAAATAGCTTAAAGGAGCTGATATAGAAATAGTATGCTGTATACTCTGTGGGTCTAATGCAGGTACCATTAGATGCATTTTTATAGTGGTTGGAAGAATAAAGTAATAGATTTATTCCCCACTAGTTATAAAGTAAAAGGCATAAGTAACAATCACTAACAGCATTAAGGAGCTGAAGTTTCCACTTTCTATTTGCTTATTGAGTGGGATTTTTGAAACATTACCAATGCACTCTTTTATTATTATGCATAATGGATTGCTGCATTTAGTATCATGTGGAAAAAAGAAAAAACTGTTTAAAGATTCACGCCTGGACTTCCCCCCCTCTTTCCTCACACTACAAATGCTGCATTCTGCCAATAAACAAGAAATAGAAAAGCAGCACAGAGCCTACTCTTTGGATTCATGAGTGAAATCTTCAGCAATTTTGCAATAATGTATAGCTGAGAAGTGAATATTTAAACAGGTTTATTGTACATCCTTGTAACTCTGGCAATCCATTATGGCTAATAAAAAAGTATGTTGATGATGTTTCTAAACCCCACTTCATAAAACAAATAGAAAGGAGGAACTTCAGCCTGTTTATAGACACTTCCTGCTTCCTTCATGAAAAATACCAGGAAATATATTTAATACTCCCAGAATAGTCTGCGTTGAAGCCTCGGTATCCTATTGAAGAATCAGCCCCAATTCTCCTTAAATGAATATTCCAAGAAACTTCAGATTTGACAAATGATAAAATTGGTTGGCTTATATTTACATGGGAATCAGGCTAATGTTAAGTTCTGTAACTGTGTAAGGCGACCTGTTGTGTATGTTTCAAATGTATCGGAGCTTGCCCTTCCCATTGGTACTCTTCTGGCAGACTTTAAAGGAAGGGGATGGCTAGGGAGATACAGACAGTATAGTATGATTACTTGGGTGGTCGGGAATCCTTTGTGGCAGTGCAGTGATAGAACTTTCAGGTTCACCTCTATTAGTGACATCACACTGTCAGTGACAGTGATTTTCACTGCATTTTCCCTCCACCATCCTACCGAGCAGTGGCTGGAGTCAGGGGCCTCCGACAGGAGCCCTAGCTCCTATCCAAGGCAATGTGTCTGAGGTAGGCACCCATAACTGCCATTGCTAAAGAAATGCTGCTCAAACTAGTGATTTTCTTGCCTAAGCAGGGTTATGCTTCTGGGTCCATATAGAAGCAATCCCAATGGCTACTATCTTCAGAGCACCTTTCTGGATGAAATTTTCAACCTATGCAAACTCAGATATTTTCCCCAAGTGTAAGAAATTGATTGAAATGCCCCCCATTTTATTTTCAGAATTAAGCAAAAATAGACATCAAACATTATTAATTGTGGGTTTCCTAAGCATCTCACTACTATTTCAAGTAGGCCTTTAAGGAAACTACAGAAGATCCATAAGTCCTTTCTCTTTGCATCACATTAGAAGATGATGTTTACCGGTGCCACACAGAATCTCACACATTTGCTGCTACTGCTGAAAGTCTAAACTGGCTGTTGGACTGATAATTCACAGAATTCTCTGTGCAATTAAATAAAAGGGATTGTTCCTTTGCTGCACTGCAGAAAATTCAAATTATAAGGAGTCGATTACAGCTCCTTTGCTACATGGCCCTTAACTTTCAACCCTATGATTTTAAATATGCTTTTGTAGGCTCCTTCATACAATGTGGGATTGACCCACATAGTGTGTGATCCCACATGTTTGGGGATATAGGGGAATCTTGGGAAGATTCAAATAATCTACTGAATCTACATGATAGCTTAATTCACAAACACTCCTGAAAGCTGAAAGACTCACCTCTCTCTCTCTCTCTCTCTCTCTCTCTCTCTCTCTCTCTCTCTCTCTCTCTCTCTGCATTCCTTTCCACTTTCAGCTGATTTGCATGTTTCAAAGTCTACATGGCAGACATGTAGACTATCAAAAGATGGCATCTGGAAGTTTTGTGTTGGAACATTGTTCCTAGACATGTGTGGGCCTATTAGAATTAGTCCTGCAGTGTCACAGTATGCAGTGAGAGAGGACTAATCCCGCCCCTTTTTTGTAGGGGAGTCACTGTTCCCCCCCCCCCGTGGAAACTTTCATGTAGCCACCAGTACATCTAAGATTCTCCATTGGGCCAAACAGCATATGGGGAAATGGCATTGGTTGGGAAGTTTAAGCCCCTTCTTTCTGTATACCACTGCCCTGATCTGAATCAGATCCATGCGTGCCTGGGAATTATTCCCAGCACTGAGCTCTCATCTTGTATTCAGTTGACAGTCCATTTATCAAACAAATGGACTTTGTGATATGTGAATCAGCCCTTATACAGATATGTTAGCTGATACGATATGTGCCTTTGTTGATGGCGGGTTACATTAGTGATGGGGAAACTTGCCTTTTCCTGAGAGTTCTCTTACAACTTGTAATATTGGCAGCATTATCAGAGCTATAATGGACACATCTCATTTTTATGAAATGCTGAAGTTTTTGGTAAGAAAGGTTTTGTCATAAGATAAGCCGATAAAGAAAATAGTGCTCAATATATATATCGACTTTGTATAAGTTGCAGGCCATTTGACCCAGGAACTTTCAGGAGCTTGGTCAGACAATCTCAGAGTTTACTCAATACCTTTGATCCCAATGCTCTGGAGCTTCTATGTCCTTGGGGCATAGTTCTGTGGAGCCTTAAAAATTACTCTCAAGGGCTTTTGCACTGCTATATCAAATCTGTGATTATTGTCCAGAACTTGGAGCAAAAGTAGGTATTAGTTAAAAATATTTTCAATTTGTGCACACTTTTGTTGGTCCAGGCTTGCTTGATCTCGGCAGGTCTTGGAAGCTAAGCATGGACAGCTCTGGTTGGTACTTGAATGGGAGACCACCAAGGAAGTCCAGGGTTGTCACACAGAGGCAGACAGTGGTAAACCACCTCTGAATACCTCTTGCCTGGAAAACCTTACATGGTCACCATAAGTCAGCTGCAACTTGACAGCATTTTCCACCACCACCACTGTTGATATGTGTGCTGTTATTACCCTGACCTGGATAGCCTGCTCTTGTCAGATCTTGGAAGCTAAGCAGGGTCAGTCCTGCTTAATACCTGGATGGGAGACCATCAAGGAAGTCTAGGGCGGCTATGCAGAGGCGGGCGAAGGCAAGCCACCTCTAAATGTCTCTTGTGGAGTCACCATACGTCACCAGTGACGTGATGACAAAAAAAATGTTGATCAGTGAAAAGTTCTCCCTCTTTAAGATTTAAACCGGCATTAAATGTAATTCTGTATATGTTTCTTCAAAGTGGTACATTGCTTTGTAGGCACATGTACAGAATCTCCTTTTCAATTCCTGGCTAGAAAAGAACTTTTTAAGGAAATTATGCTTCATAAACAATAAATCCAAATATTATAAGCTGGATAAATTTGTGTTCTAAACAGGTGATTTAGGAATTTCTGCAACATTACTAATTTGCATCAGAGATTTCTTCAGCATTTCTCCATATGAGACCAAAGAAACACTGCTCATAAGGTAGAGGGCAATGTAGGCAGCCTCTGATTTTCTTCAGAGAATCTACACTATTGCCATAGGATGTTTCCCCATTACAAAAAAAAATCCAAAGCATATTTCATACTGTACAGTCTCTGTATGATATGGCCTTTAACATGTGTCTAAGCTTAGGCTTCCTCCAAAAAACAGCAAGGCCCCCCTTTTATCCTCACAACAACTTTGTGAGGCAAATTAGGTTGAGAGAGAATGACTGGCTCAAAGTTATATTTTGAGCTTTATGAGAAAATGGTGATTTAAACCTGGGTCTTCTCAATCTTGGTGTAGCAGTCTTCTCAATCTTGGGGTAGTGGTTAAAAGTGGCGGGCTATAATCTGGAGAGCCGGGTTTGATTCCCCACTCCTCTTCTGCATGAAGCCAGCCGGGTCAGTCACAGTTCTCTCAGAACTCTCTCAGCTCTACCTGGTATGGGGAGAGGACTACCTAACAGGGTATCTGGTATGGGGAGAGGAAGAGAAGACAATTGTAAGCCACTCCAAGATTTCTTTGGGTAGTGAAGAGTGAGGTATAAAGCCAACTCTTCTTTTTCTTCAGTCCTAGTCCAGTACACTAACCATATGCTGTACTAGTTCTCTCTAGGCTAGTTATACATAGAAACAGGAATTCCAGATACCTGAGAGCAATAGATTCTGGCTATATTTGATGTGATTAAAAGAAATGTTACAGAACAGAACCTTTATTGGCATATATAAAATCAATAAGATAAAACGTCATCAAGGTAAAATTACATCTGTAGGTCTTAAAACACCAATATTAAGAATAGTTCCTTGCTACCAAAATCTTAGTCAAACATCAGCAATCTGTACAGTAACTTCTGGTGACTTATCAGCTAGGAGAAACCTAATTGCATTATCAGAATTGATCCTGGACAGTAAAGGCTTAATCAGAAGTAGTTGGAAATGTGAGTGGAGGGGCAGGGTAGCAGAATATGGTCTAAACTATTGGGTTCTCTGAATGAGCAATTACAAAATCTGTCACATTTCAGGATACCTCTGTATCTGCCTGAGACCCAAGATGAGGGAAAAACATTAAATCTGGCTAGCATAAAGGCTCTACGTTGCAGTGGGATCACCAAATTAGAGAAGTATTGTGCCATGCTGTTTGGTACATATCTGAGGCCAAGGGAAAGGTGGGAGCAAATGCACCCGGCATCAGCCTGTATTGTTTGGGCTTCAATGTCCCAAATTCTTCTGCAAATTGTCCAGTATAAAAAAGTCTCATCTTGATTTTCCAAGATGTCCAGGTTGATGCCAATTTAGCGTATTTTAGAAATTACAGCCTGTGCTCACTTGGATACATATGAGCCCATAGTTACATGTGCAATAAGGCTATTCTGAGGGGCACTAAAATGGATGTGAAGCCAATATTTAATAGTGGTGATCCATGCCCGTGAGTCTAAAAGGTGAAGGCCCAGTTCAGCACAGAGAGAATAATAGGTAACAATGGCCGTGATCACACGCAGTAGTTACCTCCGGAGTCGGACGATTGACAGGTGGATTTTACGGGTGCATTCACACCGGCAAATCTGGCCAGCGTCCCGCACCCATCAGACACCCGTAGGAGGCAGCCAAAGAAGTGCAGTTAAAAACCACCAGGTAAACTGCACTATCAAGCGACAGTGCGACAGCTGAGGACGGAGTTCCTGGGGTGATTGCCCCAGCGCGCTCCAATGACATCATTGAGCCCTTGAGGAAGCAGGCTGGCGGCATTGAGCCCTCATGGGAGCAGGCTGCAAGGTAAATAATCCGCTTCAGCCGCCATTGCGTGGGATCACGCAGCGGTGGGTCAAACTACCATGCCATAAATAGCCTCCCTCCCCCCGCGTGTTTTCTGCCACGTCTGACCAGGACCAGAGTTAGGTAATCCAAGAATGCGTCGCAATAAAATTGCATAAATTCGGTAAATCTCTTTATTAAAGTTCTGGATCCATACAGGGATTCCATATAGTAGATGAGAGACTACTGTGGCCTGGAAAATTCAAAGAGCGGCTGGGATGAACTGATTTCCTTCTTGGTAATAAAAATAAGTGACAGTGGAAATCCTGATTTTAGCCAATAGGAGCACTTTATCGGGACCATTTTAAATTATAATGAAACAAAACACCCAGATACCTAAAGGATCTGTCTTGCTCAATTTCCCTCCCATAAATTTTCCACAAGTTGCATTCCCACACCTTGGAGAAAACTAGGGTTTTTGTTTTCCCATAGTTAATTATGAGAGAATTCTGCCTACAATAGGAGGGAAACATTGCTAAGACACGTTTGAGTCCTATTCTAGTGGTAGAAAGAAACACGGCATCGTCTGCGTACAATAAGATGGGTGTAGATAGAGAATTCAGTTTGGGGGCATGTCCATCTATTGTTGCAAGATGTGTAGGAAGTTCAGATTAAAAAAGGTTAAACGGAGCTTTGGTACAGGCATTTTATGGGTTAAAAGGCCCTTCTTGCCATACCTAACTTGACAAGTATTCGATTGGTGGAGTTTGCATATTAAAAAGAGTAGTCGGTGATCTATAGGTCCCTGCCACATGGCAGAAAAAAACCAGGGCAAACTGCGGCTAATCAGAGCCGCACCAAAATAGAGCCGCAGCGCCGTTGCTCCCCGACACGATCAGATGCCGGGGAGGAAGCCACGGTCGGGAGGGGGAGGCTGCCGAACTGCGCATGTCTGAGCATGCGCAGTTCAGCCAGGAGCCGGGGATGTGCCGGCGGAAGGACGCACCGGCGATCCCACAGCCGGCCTTGATGCGGACTTGCCGGAAGAACCACCTCGGTAGGTGATTTATTTTTGCCACAGTGTTTTGGGCAGAAGGGCTGGATCAGGGACGGGCGCGCAACACTTCCCAGATGTTGCAGTGGGATCACGCCCGTTTGCTCCGCCCCCGATCCGTCCCTCTCCCGGCCCAAAACCTCTCGTGTGACTGGGGCCATAGTCATCCTATCTAATTTATCCCATAAGATTTGTCTATCAACAGAGTCAAAGGCCTTTTGGAGATTGATAAAGGTGGCGTAAAGTTTGCCTCTAGGGAAACGGAGATATTTCTCTGCTAAATGGGATAGTACTGTGCAATGGTCAAGAGTAGAGTGGTTAGTTACAAAACCAATCTGAACTCTTCCAGGGAGGTTGCAGGATGACATCCAGCTCAGAAGTTTCGAAAGAAGGTGTTTGGCATAGAGTTTCCCCAGGGTAGACAGTAAACTAATAGGTCTATAATTCTCAGTGCTGTTGGGGAGAAAGGTTACCTAATCTAGTGTAAAGTACAGGAAGCTTCCAGTGATTAAAAATAGTCTTTAAAAGTGATATATGTATTAAGTTATTTAGTAAGTTAGTACATTATGTACAACTGCCAAGTCTGAATGTACTTATAGTAATAACATAATGAAAAGTATATTTCTAACTAATGATGTTGACGTGCACACCCTTCTTGTGAGTTGTAAATGGATAAAGTATTTGGTGGTGAAGATAAAAGATGTAACATATAGGCTCCAGAGCTTGGTATTTCTACATAGAAGGGGATTCAAAATTATTCTCAGCATTATATTTATTTGTTTTATTTATTTGGAGCATTCGTATGTTACCTTTCCATAAAATTATGTCCAAAACAGCTCACAAAAAACTATTAAATGAACATTTTGCCAAGATTGATGTTTTTATTCCAAACTATTCCCGTCCTTCAAAATCAAAAGTTCTTCACAGATGTGGAGAAACTGTTGAGACAGTTTATTTGGCAAGGAAAGAGACCAAGAATAAAGCTTAAAGTGTTACAAGACTCAAAAGAAAGAGCTGGTTTTGGCCTACCAGACTGTATCTTGTATTATAAAGCGGCTGCATTGGCTTGGATTAAAGACTGGATTACATTGGATAACCAAAGACTCCTTAAATTAGAAGGGCATGACATGCAATTAGGTTGGCATACCTTTTTATGGTATGGGAAAATAGACTCACACAAATACTTTAATCAGCATTGGCTTAGGGCTTCACTGATGAAAGTTTGGGAACTGATTAAAAAACAATTTTACGCTAAAATGTCAAAACTGGTAGCACCTTTAGAAGCATTTACAAATCCAAAGATGCATTCAGGAGGACTGGTTAGAAGATACCATGATCTATTGGACTCTAACTCTAACTTAAAACTTTCCATGGAATTGAACTGGTGGCAAAAAGTTCAGACTGAGTCCAGATACGCTAAAGATAAAGCAATTGGTTTCTATGAGAATTGGTTAGAAATAGATAAATTAATGCTTTCCGTTGAACAGAATTTTATTTTTAAAAATGTATGCTTTGCTGTTAGATTACAAAATGCAGGATGAAACTGTTAAAAATGTTATGATACAATGGGCGCAAAATGTGTTGGAAATGTGAAAGTAAAATGGGTTCATTTTACCATATGTGGTTATGCCAGAGAGCTAAGAGATACTGGATATGGATACACTAATTATTACAGAATATACTGAAATGTAATGTACCTTTTACTCTGAAAATATTATCGTTGAATATTTTGGCAGAGGATTTTAAAAGAGAAGATTTTTATCTTATGTTGTATATAACTACTTCTACTAGAATATTGTATACTAAGTACTGGAGGAGCCAGGATATGCCGAGTAAAAAAGAGCTTATTAACAAAATATTAGAGGCAGCAGAGATGGAAAAGCTTACGCTATTATTGAAGGGCCACACGGAAAAGACTTTTGAAAATACATGGACAAGATTTTACAGATGGTATGAGAATTATATTTCCAAGATGATAAGACAAGATATATAAGCTAACTGAAAAAATGGTGAAGATTGTACTTACAAATAGTTGCGAAATGTTTATAAAATTAATATCCATTGTAAGGTATAAGCATAACATGATATATAGATGGTTACAAACTATGTATATTTATAATGCACCCCCAATTTTATGTTAGAATGGATGTTTGTTATGTTTGTCATGTTTAGGTATGTTGTAGAAAAAATCATTTATATATAAGAAAGATGTTTACCAAACTTCAAAGCAACCGGGGGGGGGGAGATTCTCCAGCCTTGGGAACATTGTTGTCAGTTTCTACATGTAGTCATGACAGTTTCAAAAGGGTTTTTCCCCTCCTTTTGCTAGCATTCCTTTGTGTTCACTTCCCATTTTCTTGCACAGAGCTTGCAAAATCTCACCCCATATGCTTGGATTTGTGACTCTGTGCTTTGAGATTAGTCCTTTCAATCTTGCAGTGACAGTGGCACAGAGTTCTGCTGGGCAGTCTGTGATTGTACTGGCACTGCTGGGCACTCTGTACATTGTACTGGTTCTGCTGGGCTTGCAACACCCCCCCCCCCGCTTGGATTGTGATTGAGCTGGCCTTGCCACATTGGCACTGGGTTCTGCTGGTTGGTGTAGTGGTTTGGAGCCAGTCTGGTGTAGTGGTTAGAAGCACGGACTCTAATCTGGGAGAACTGGGTTTGATTCTCTCAGCCCCTCCTACCTCACAATGTGTCTGTTGTGGGGAGGAGAAAGGAAATTAAATTGTGAACCACTTGGGTAGTGAAAGGCAGGGTAAAAATCCAATATTTTATTACCTTCTGCTGCTGTTGCTGCTGCTGGTCACTAGTACATTGCACTGGTTCTGCTGGGCTTTGTCTTGGGCTGGGAGCTTCAGGATTTGTAACACATTTGTACATAATTGTATCTTTCAACACTAATTGAATTAGCACCATCAAAGGTATTTTTGAGGGAAAAAATTCTTCTGCAGAGGGAAATCTCCAGGTAGTTTAAAGTGGATGAATGTACCTTTCCATCAGGTCTGCCTCCAGCTTTTGCAGCTATCATTAAAGAAAGGTGTTAAGTTGCAATGTAGATTTTAATCTTTGCTCATAAATCAGTGGCTCTAGTCTCTTAATATTTTACAGCCTCTCGCAAATTCCTTGCAATTTATTGACATATTTCTACTTTTGACAGACCCTGGAGACCTTTTTTAGGCCAGTCATATGTATGTTTCAGCATTGTGCTTTCTGACACAGCCCCCCCCCCCAACATCCCACATGCTCACACTGAAATTAGTATTCTGTAGCATGTATGTGTCTCTATGAAAGCTTTATTAACAGAAAATGAGATTTAAAATTTGAATTTCTCATGTTCTCCAGTTAGTGTGTATCACAAAAAAACCCACAATTTCTCTGGGTGTTTCATTAAGTAAACAGTGTTTAAACATGGCAAATTGTCTTGTATGTCATCGCAGAGTTAATTCATCATATCAGTCAGGAGGCTATTCTTATTCAAAAGCCCACTGAGGTTATAGTGCTAGTTCTGGGCCTCTTCACTATCAATGTAGGCAGTGCAACTGAGATGCAACAGCCCAGCAGCTGTTACAGGTATTTGCACCTTTGTTTTATGATGTCTTCTTAACTGAAGGAGAGAAGACTATCTAGGCATGGAAGATAGTTTGCCTGCAGTCAATATAGGTGTCAGTAGATAGTGCATGACCAGGAGCAACGGCTTCACTTTAATCTTGAGCTGTTCCTTATGAAGATTATCTTGCCGTATTTTCCTCAAAATAGTTTCTTCTTTGCACTTTCTAAATGGAACCCACTCATAGCAAAATGCATTCATGTCCCCTAAAGGCAATCTGTGTTTTCCATACTGAAAAAAGGTGAACTTGAAATGCTTTAATTAAAACATCATATTTCTAAATTGCAAGTTTTAACCAATTTTTTGGGCCTCTGGTATTCCTCAGTTTGGCATAATTATTACCTTCTTCATGTTCTGCAGAAATCACCTGTTACAGGGAAAGGGGTTCATAGTTTTCTTCTTGTAAGGGGCGTTGTCTAGAAGAGTTGCAAGATAGTCATTGTTTGCACTCTGTGTATCCCAGCTTGCATTATGTGTTTTCCATTTCTTGACCTGCTTTATGCACTAAGAGGATAGGACTCGCAATAATGGGCTTAAAATAAGGGCTGGAAGGTACTGGCTGGATATTAGGAAAAACCTTTTTTACAGTAAGAGTTTTTCAACATTGGAATCAGCTACCTAGGGAGGTGGTGAGCTCCCCCTCACTGGCAGTCTTTCAGCTGGACAAACACTTGTCAGGGATGTTCGTGTAGTAACACTGACATGTACTCCTCCTCCCCATTTACAATGCCAGCAGTCAATGAGGTCAGATAGTATCCCTACATTCAGAGCCAGCCGTTCATTACATGTTATTACCAAGATCATTGAGCCAGTTGTAAAAGAGTTCTAACTCTTTTGATGTTGCACATACACACCTCTCTGCATCTTGAGGTTAAGAACACAGATCTGTAACTGACCTTAGCCTCATTTCACTGTAAAAAACCCTGTACCTGAGATGCACCTGTACCTCAGGGGCTTTGATCAGGTGAACATGGGTATTGCTGCTAAGTACAGAAGCTATGAAGAAATCTATCATGTGAGTACCATCTAAAGGAAAAAATCTGTTTAAGTCTTTTGCCTAAGGCGACCCACAACCATGATTAAAATAGCTTTTTACTCAAAATTCTGTGTTCCCGTTTGTTACGAGCACCTTCTCACCTCTGCAAGTGGCTTTCACATATTCCTCATGCCAATCTTTTCTTGCTAATTTTATGATTATAATGAGGCAGTAGTATGCTGTTTAACAGAGAATGACCTTTTAATTGAAAGGCTGTAAATGAAGTCTCTGTGGCCCACACTGAAACAAATTAAAATAAACATGTAGCAAGCCTCTTTCTTATATGTTGGCTTTCTTACTAGAGCACTACCAAAACCCAGGTTGACTTATTTCTCATCAAGCCCTAAGATTAAAAAAAAAATCAAAATCCAGGTAGTGGGGTGGCATCTCATGCTGTCATTGTTTCCCAAAGCAAAATGAAAAAAAGCAATCTTTTACTGGTTGAATTAAGAGTAATCAGTCGAATTTTTCTTTAGCATCTGGCATGCTGCCTCGTAACGAATGCTTCCTAAAACCATAATAAGAACCTGAGTGGGTATGAAGCACAGCTCAGATGTATTCACTGTATATTTTTAAAATTAGCCCCACAATCACATACCATATGGCACTTAATTTTCAGATTATGATAGAATGAAAATTTGGACAAAGCAGTTTGTCTGCCCCTTTTCATGCCAGCTTTCCTTTTGCTGATTATTGGCTCATTAGTTATGCATCTGTTATTATCTGAAGGAGAAAATAGCAATAGTGTTCCTTTCAAATGAGCAGTTGAGATACAGAGACATTGTCAGGATGGAGCCTATGTCTAAGAGCTTTGCAATAGACTGACAGATTGGTAGAAATGGGACATCAGTTGCGTTTCTTGAATGCCCTGCACTGGAGTCGCCCCAGTGAAGTCACTGTCTTAATTTTTAAGCTTTGTTGACTTTTAAAGGAATAGGGCAACTTCAAAGTAGTGTACTCAAGAACTGCAGCTGCATTGGCTTAATGGTTGATTACAAAGCATGGAATGACGCAGCCACATAGAATTATGTAAACAAATACCTGTTGGGATCACAGTCTAAATGCTTGACATGGTTTTACTAAAGTCTGTAATATTAGGTTAAACTATGACAGTAATAAGCAGTTAAAGCTGTCATCTCACAAAACATAATTCTGCTTTGTGCTGTCAGCATCCTGCATCTCTATCAGGAACATATCACACAGACAATGGAATTTTTTTCCCATATCCTTTAAACTTTTGCACCCTGTATATTTGGTTGTTAGACAAATAGAGCAAGCTTTGCTGACTTCATTTTCATTCTTGGCAGCATGTTTTTATCATAAGGCAGATAGTCATTAATTTACAGAATCAACGCTGGGAACAGCTTTTGTGATCTCATATTAAATTTTCCCCTGAATCCGCCCCTTGGCAAAAATTACTCACATCGTTAAAAAATATTTAATTAGGCTGTAGTTTATACCCAGCTCACTGGGGAAATGTTGGAATTAATATGATTTGCATGAATTCTGTTTCTCTTTTTCTGGTAGAGATTAGTTTTGAATTCAGTTCAGAGGGTCACTGACACTGCCAAGGACTCACAATCGTGAAGGTCAAACAGGTAGCAAGAACATCCCAGGGGTAGTTTCCCTGAAAAGACAGCTCAAAATTGCTTTTAATTATGGGTTACCTAAAAGGCCATTTGCTGTTTTTATCCTCCCCCACCCCACCGTCTTATATCCAAAACATTATATGGCTAGAAGTTCTAGTTCAAGTCAAAACCACCATTGCTTAATCATACATCATGCAAATCTATTGTTTGTATGTGTGTTTATTTAGATATTATCTAGCAATGTATATTTTTGGAAAGCAGTAGTGGTCTGAGTTGTAGTTGCAGAAGATTTGTAGAAAGGAGGAGTTCAAGGGATATTTTTAAGGGATGAGAGTCAGTCATTTGTCCCTCACTAGATCAGATACAATGTTTAGTTATGCATTCTCTTATTTGTAATTTCTGAGGTATGGAGAAAGAACCTAAGGAGTTACAATCCTCATGATTTTTTAAAAAGAGGATTTAATGGAATATTTAATTAATAATCTAATCAGTTAATCTCTGTTACATAAATGGTGAACTCTAATTCATCTTTGCAGCTATAGGAATAAGAGAAGTAGTGGAATAGCTGCCCACTTATCAGGATAATGGGAAACCATTACAGACACAAAGAAAAAGTGAAATTCTATTAGCTTGGCTATGTTAGCGGAGTTACCAGCACCTTTAATAAAGAACTTCTGGTTAGGAGAGTCCACGGTATGTCTGTTATGATTGCAGTGTGACAGTTCATCTTGGAAAATTTATTTATTGGGTTAAAGTATAATAATGATGTGATAATTCACAAGAATTCTTAATTGTGACTATCAGGATTTTTTTTGATGGAGCACAGGTATGCCAAAAAGTTAATGGGAAATATTGCATGTTTGAATCCTGCAAGTATATAAAGACCCAGAGAAATTACCAGATAAACAATTCCCACTAGACTTTAAATGTGGAATATGTAAACAATATATTGCACATATGTACAGACCAATGTCTACTTGCTGATTTTACAAATGCTGATAACATGTGTCTCACATACACAAAGCAAAATGTGTTTTTTTGTGGGATGGAGCCATGGATGGATGGATTGTAAGTGTAACTGATACTGACATTTTTAATATGGCAAGAAGTGTCCTTAGGTTTCTTAACATTTGAAACTTTGCCAGGGGTGTCTGTTTTGCTGATTGCAATTTAATCAATACCAATACAGATAAAAATAATTGTCTGCATAGATCATCTCGTAAATGCTTTTCCTAATCTTTTTGTTGTCTTCCTGCTTTCAAGTACTCTAAAGATTTATTTTGAGAACCTCATAGGCAGCTTTTCTTTTCTCTGGATAAGTGAGCTCGTATAAATTTACAGAATAAAAACACCTCTGTGGGTGATGTGCAATTTAGTGAAGCTTCCCTTTACGTAAGAAACATGTATCCTGCTTCATGTAAAGGAAGCTTTAGTAAATTGCACAGCACCCACAGAGGTGCTTTAAAAAAAAACTTTAGAATTCACTTTAGAACACAGAATAAAACTGAACATATACATACATGTTTGTGTGTGTGTGTGCAGCTTCATTCTGTGTTGTAAAGTGAATGCTCATAAATCTATAAGCGATCAAAATGTAGAAAGCAAATAAAGGATGTGCACAGTTACAACTGAGTCTGTCCACACATTTTTTTATTGGGAGAAGGTTGCATGCAGACTCTTATTTAGATATACATTAAGCTATAATAGCTTTTTTTTTGTAATATAGAAAAGCAGGAAATGGACCTGTGATGCAAACACATTAACCTGTTATTTGCATCTGAAAACCAATTCACCCTCTTTTAAAAACAGTATCTCTCTCTTCCATCTCTTCACACTGGTAAATGTTAGTTCCACATTCACTCCCAAGTTCCTGATCCTAGAGATTCACTATTACAGATTTTGGCAAGAAAATGACTACAGTTTGATTTGCAGCATAAAATTGTCCAAACACACAAGCATTAATTATGCACATTATGAACAAAAATAATGCTGCTAACCTTGCCAGCAGGCAGGCTTCTTAGTCAGTAAATAGCATCCCTTTCCAACAGTGCGAAATTGAATTCTCTTCCCTGTAGGTGACAGTAATGTTGGCCACTCCCACAAAATTGCATTGCTCTAAAAGAAAAAAAACCTTTAGCTGTATTTAATGTCTACTGAAAATTTCAGCTGTATTTATTTACTGAGTCCCTGTTTTGTCTATATAAAGGTGAAATCTGTTTTCATATTTTCTACCATCAACTTTCAGACTACAGCAATTATCTTTTCTGCAGTTCGGATCCTTGAATGGCTATTTCTAAATGATTACCTATTTATTAAAAGATTCCCTGGATATTTTCTATTATGCATTAACAAATAAGATCATTTTGTGTAAGATTCTTGATGAAGCAACTATCATGTACACTACTAATACACCCGCAGGGGAAGATATGTTACCACCTGAACTGTAAACAGGGACCGCCTTTGGTCAAAGTTAACTACGGTAAAATGAAAGTTGAGAGGCAGTTATTACTGCTCCTTCAAGAGCTACATAGAGATACCTCTGCCCAAATTAGAGTGGGTACAAGAGGGTACCCGCAACAAAATGTTGCATAATGTATTGTGGCCCTACTATAGTCTTCATTGCAGGCAGTCCTCTCCCCTTTAAGTCAGAATTCCTCCCTGCCAGTGTTCCCTCTAAGCTGAGTTAGTGTGAGCTAGCTCACAGTTTTTTAGCCTCCAGCTCACACATTTTTGTCTTAGCTCAGGAAGGGAGGCTCCAGAGCAAACTAAGTTATGCAGCAGCCAAATCGTTTGCTCACAACTTTAATGCCAGTAGCTCACAAAGTAGAATTTTTTGCCATTAGACTCTGCAACTTAGAGGGAGCATTCTCTAGCAATCCTTACTTACCCCCTTCTCCTCTCATCCCTTGTATGTCTCACCCCCTCTTACCCCAGCCCTTCTCAATGTCCTTTCCCCCCCACCCCCTCAGTCTGCCCCTCTCTTTCTCTCCACTATTTCTCTACCCCCCAATCTCCCCTTCCTCTTTCTCTCCCCCTCCCTCAGACAATCTCCCATTCTTTTCTTTCTCTCCCCCCAACAGACAATTCCCTATTCTTTCTCTGTCTCTTTCTCCCCTCTCACAGAACCCCACTTCTTTCTGTTTCTCTCCTGTTTGCAGGACAGCAAACATCCCCAGTCTGGTTGCAGGAGGGAGGGGGGCTGATGACACAGGCTTCACCGTCTTGTGCTTCAACTGACGCCAGGACACAGCTGCCCTCTCTCCCTGGGGAAGCTGGCGGCTGCCTTTACTCAGCAGTCCAGTGCACAAACCTGCTGGCTGAAGCTATAAAGTCTTCGTTGCAGGCGGTCCTGGCGGGGGCTGTCTCAGCAGCGGGACGCACAGCTATTGCGGTTGCAGCTTCCTTCATAGCTCCAGCGGCTTTTCCCACGACTCAGGAAGTCCATTCACTGCGCTTGCACAGAGTAAGCCGTTTTACTTTTATAGGGATTTAAATATCCCTGTATACTTTTTAAAACATTTTAGATTTTCCTGGAAACATGGGGACTGCCCCAGGTTTGCTGGAAGATCTGTTTACCCTCCATGTGACCCAGATTCATGGAAATAAGTATCCGCACACAGAGGGGACCTTGGGAATTAGATATATAGATTTCTGGCTCTTTAACCAGTAGAATTCCTGTTAGTAAAGGTGTAAAACAGGGTTGTGTGCTGGCCCCATCGTTATTTAACCTGTATATCAATGACATAACAGAGATTCTCTCAGGTCCACACTTTTTCCCGCCATCACTTGGCCAACAAAAAATTTCAATTCTTCTTTATGTGGATGATATGGTTTTAATCTCCCTAACTAAAATCAGTCTGAGATGACTTTTACACCAGCTAGGGAATTACTGTAATGAGGAATCACTCAATATTATCCATGCAAAGACCAAGGTAATGGTCTTTAGAAGAAAGCCTAAAATCTCCCGATGGACGATCCTTGACAACCCTATTTATTTATTTATTTATATTTGACTTTCTACCCCGGAGGCTCAGGGCGGCTTACAGGGCTCTAAGTGCCAGGTTAAAACAATACAATATGATTTAAAACAATAAATTACAATAAAATAAACAATTTACAATACATTAGAAGCAAGTTTCAAGCAAGAGAAGAAAGATCTTATCTCAACATAGCTACCCTTGATCTTATCCTAGAGCCATGTTTGGTACTACGTTCCACCCTTAGGGGCCAGGCAATCCAATGTTAGTTCGATGTTAATTCACTAGGGCTGAGTAGTGGCAGCGGCTCCTATCCAAAGGCCTGGCGGAAGAGCTCCGTCTTGCAGGCCCTGCGGAACTGAGAGAGGTCCCGCAGGGCCCGGATCTCTTCCGGGAGCTCCTTCCACCAGGTATGAACCGCCACCGAAAACGCCCCAGCCCTAGTCACAGCAAGTTTGGCTTCTCTCGGGCCTGGAATCTCCAGGAGATTCCTCCCGACCGAAGTGCCCTTGGGGGAACATATGGAGAAAGGCGGTCCCTCAGGTAGGCTGGACCCTGGCCATTTATGGACTTGTTATGGACTAATGCCATCACATTCTAAAAAAACAGAATTGACTTCACTATAAAACTACAAACCTGAGAGTGAGCATCTAATCGCCTAGCCACGTCTAATGAAGAGTCCAGGCGCACCCCCAAACTCCTAACCTCCGACGATGGCACCAAAGGCGCCCCATCGAAGGTCGGGAAAGGGAGCCCCAGTCCCACGCCGGTCCGACTCAGGCCCAGGACCTCCGTCTTTTCCGGGTTTAGTTTCAACCGGCTCAGCCTGAGCCAACCAGCCACAGCCTGTAACGCCCGATGAAGGTAATCAGGAGTAGAGCCCGACTGGCCGCCCAACATCAGATAGAGCTGGGTGTCATCAGCATACACCTCCGAGCAATCTGGGCAAGGGGACGCATGTAGATGTTAAACAACATCGGGGACAACTCGGCCCCCTGCGGCACCCCACACTCCAGGGGGTGCCTCCGGGACCGCTGATCCCCTATCGCCACCCTTTGTGCCCGATCCTGGAGAAAAGAGGCAAACCATTGTAAGGCTAGCCCCTGAATCCCCACGTCGGCGAGGCGGTGGGTCAGCAACTGGTGCAGCCGATAGATCTAACAACACCAGCGCCGCCACACCACCCCGATCCAGATGCCTATGGAGATCGTCAGTCAAGGCGACCAACACAGTCTCCGTCCCATGACCAGGGCGAAAGCCGGACTGGTAGGGATTGAGGATGGAAGCATCCTCCAGAAAACTCTGAAGCTGTAACGCCACCGCCCTCTCAATGAGCTTGCCCAAATAGGGCAAGTTAGACACCTATCGAACAATGCAGAGCATTCAAATACCTCGGAGTAACCTTTAAGGAGACTCTGAACTGAAACTGAAAAAACCATCTTGGATCGGTAAAATCTTCAGCATTAAGAATGGTAGGATCAATTTTACATTTTTTCCACAAAAAGGGTGGACATCTGATTGAACCGGCACTGAAATTATTTAACAGCAAGGTCATCCCCCGCTTCTTATATGGAATTGAAGTTTGGGGCTGGAAGGAGGATATTTTGGCTAATTTGGAGATAATCCATAACCAATTTATAAGGTGAATTCTGGCTTTGCCCAGAGGCACCCCCACATCTTTGATGAGAGCTGAATTGGGACTCCCCTCTCTTAAGGCCTGGCGGTCATAAAATACTGGGAAAAGGACACACATCTGAGCTCCAACTCTACAGGGCACCAATCAGACAACCTCCATTTTGATAAAGACCCTACCTGTTCTAACTTTATTAATACCATTGTCCAAAAATATACCATTCCAGTCCAGATGACCTTCTCAGGGCCTCAGCTGAGAATTCACAACTTAGGGACTGGATATATGATGCTGACGCACGGATCGACCATTCTCTAATTCTGAAATCTAAAGTGGCTCCCTGGTATAAATATTGTAAATTTGACCACTGCAGGTCGAGTTACCTAGTTAACATCTCTAACTATAACCTTAGAGTGCTCTTTACAGCTTTACAATTCCAAACTATGCAAACAGCCCTTTTGGCTGGCCGTTATTCGCATACTCCTAAAGAGCAATGTCTATGTATTTGTGGCTTGCCAGTGGTGGAGGACCTTCCTCACTACATACTTTACTCCACTCTACAGCACTCCAAGAGAGAAATTTTTAGCAGGATTTCTACCAGTCATACAAGCATACCCAGAAACTGAGAAGACTGTGTTCTTGCTTTCAGATAATGATGCTTATCTATCCCATAGAGTTTCCCTGTTTGCTTTAGCAGCATCTAAGATTAGACGCTGAACTGCAGATTGGAAGGTCAGTAGTTCAGCAGTTCGAGACCCGAGTGCCGCATGACAGAGTGAGCTCCCATCTCTGGCCCCAGCTCCTGCCAACCTAGCAGTTTGAAAGCAAGAAATTGCAAATAGATAAATAGGTACCGCTTCAGAGGGAAGGTATCAGTGTTCCATGTGCCTCGGCGTTTAGTCATGCCGACCACATGACCACGGAAACGTCTTTGGACAGTGCTGGCTCTTCGGCTTGGAAACGGAGATGAGCACCGCAACCCTAGAGTCGGATTCGACTTAATAATAATAATAATAATAATAATCAGTAGTTAATTTTAACTTGGATATTAATCGTGCTTTTTCACTTTTTATGTTCCGCTGTATTCTGTATTTTGTGATGGCCAATGGCTAAATACAATAAACAAATGTACTAATACACTCTTGTCTAGGACTCAGCAGAGATTCAGAATGCAAATCAATGCCTTCAGTGTGTTCTTGTGATTTCCATACAACCTGGTGGATTAATATGCTTTATAAAGTGACAGGCAGCAGGATGAAGCCTCCATCCACACATCCAATGAATAGAATCCTGTACCAAGCTGTATTCTGCTATTTGCAACTAAAGAAGTATGAAATATGGTGGAATACATAACATTACTGGATCTGAGCTGGAGGGGGGGAGAGCACTGCCTGAACATATTTGTGCCCTCTGTTTGGCACTAAACAAAGCACTGCCCTGACCTGGACGGCTCAGGCTAGCTTGATCTTGTCAGGTCCTGGAAGCTAAGCAGGGTCGGCCCCTGGTTCATAGCTGGATAGGAGACCACCAAGAAAGGCAAAGGTTGCAATGCAGAGGCAGGCCATGGTAAACCACCTCTGAATTTCTCTTGCCTTGAAAACCTCTTGAGGGACCTCTGTAAGTCAGCTGCGACTTGATGGCACTTTACACACACACATTAAAAAGTTTCTGGTGAGGGGATTTTCCAGATTGTTTTCAAGGCAGGATTTGCATAGCAACAGGCTGTAAAAGTTTTTGAATTCTGCAGTTGTTTTTTAAGCCAAGTGTTTATGTGCATAAGTGGAAAACAAAGGACTTTTAGAAATATTGTTTTAATGTGTATTAGCGTGTGTAGCAATGGGGATGAAAAACACAGTGTGGGCAATTACCTTTCAATAATTAGTAAATCATGCAAACAAAAAATATTTGCAAAATAGTGGAAGATACTCGTCGTCTAACTATCTCTAGTATATGTATAAATAAGACGGTAGTACAACAAGGCCTTGAGTCAATAAAAGACTGCATATTTCCCCTCCCCTCCCCTACCTTTTTAATGCATGTAGAAGATAATGCTCAGACCGTAAAATGAACATGGGATCCTAGTCCTGGATACTGAAATACTTTTCTTTAACTATTTGTGTGGGGTTCATGTCATTTGACTGGATTCTTTCCTATAGGAATTAAAGATGTTTGGAAATTAATCTGATGAGAAGCACATTTCTCCCTCTAACTTCTCCCTCTCTAAGTGGGAGGACATCCCCACAGCCTCAGCCTCTATTCGCCTACTATTTTTGTTGGGTAGTGCAGCTCTCTCCAGACAGGATGCTCTTTTCCCCACTGTCTTTGTAACCAGGGGTGGGCTGGAAGGCAATAATGGCCCTGGAAATGTCCCTACCCCCAGACCGTCCTTGGTGCTGCTCCCAATGGAGGGAAGATAGTAGAAAGAGTGGGCTGCTGGGCTCACACTGAGAGCACCATGCCCCTTTGCTCATTAGCACCTGCCCCTTTGCTCATTAGCTGCATCCACATACCCATCTCTCCACTCACTGTAGTAGAAGTGGCTACTGCTGCTGCTCATGCCTGCCAGTCCCTCCCATTGCAATGATTGCTTCTGCCTCTTTTCTCATGGTAGCTGTTGCTGTGCCTACCCATCCATCCATTCCTCTGCTTGCAGTGGTAGCAGCTGTTATTGCCGCTCATGCCTGCCCACCACTACAGATGTGCCCACCCATCCATCCTGCTGCTCATGGTGATGGCAGCTGCTGCTGTTCCTTTTCTGGTGGCTGTGTCCACCCACCCATCTCTCCACTTTCAGCAGCTGCTCACACTGGCCTTCCCCTTCTCTCATAGGTCCTTTCCACACTTGGATCACATCCCTGGTTTTATCAGAGTTCAACTCGCCACACGATACCTTGCATTTATCCCTGGTTATAACATATCTGTTTATCCTGGGACAAGTGTGGGGCAAAACCAGGGTGACCTCAATGTAATGTGGAAACAAAAAATACCCCGAGATAATTACAGGGGCGAACTCGAGTGTAGGGTAGAATGTAAAATTACTCTGAGATAATTACATGGGTGAACTCGTGTGTAGTGTAGAATGTAAGTTCGGGGACAGGGTTGAACCAGGATTTAAGGTCTAGTGCGGAAAGGACCATAGTGGCTGCACCACCCAGTCATTCCTTTCCTTACAGAGCAGCTGCTGCTCACGTCTTCCCATAGGCCCACAGCTCCGGACAAGGGTTGCTCCTTACCTGGGGCTGGGGTGGTCCTAGTGGGGCCATCAGCCCACTGGGACAGTTCTGGTGCCCTTAATGGCCAATTCCTCTCCTTCCCCCCACCTGTAACATGCCTGTCTGCTAATTGGGGGGGGGGGCGCCCTTGCATCTCCTACTGCCAGAGAAACTGAAAGCCAACAGAGGTCAGATTTGGAGGTTCCTGGCCTCTTCTGAATTACTGGAATAATTTCAGATTAAGAATATTTCTAATATTTATGAATGCGTGTTTTTTCCAGTCTGATTTTAATTAGTAAATTTCCAAGTGCCCACGGACTGTAGTATTTATTGTTGTCATTACACTCCCCAAGCTGTTTGTTCCAGGAGGCTACAATGGACTGGGTCCTAAAGTACTCTTTCACATGCAGAAGTTGGCTTCTGTTGACAGAAGTGCAGTTATGTGTAGTGCTAAAACACTGCATGAGACAAATGAAATGAAAATCAAAATATTCTATTTATGCAAGTATGAAAAAACCTGCTATATATCTTAAGCATTTCTGGGAGAGTGCTAATAACTATTTTCCTTCTCTCCCAAGAGTTTATGAGTACTGGATAATGGCTATTATACCATTCCATTCCAAACTAACTGTGCCCAGGTCTTTGAACCAACAAAGTAACTAATGCATATGGTCAATCATGTGCAGGGATCAGATATAGGCTGCGGTCACACGCAACATTAGCCACGCAAGAGATACGGAAGACAAGCGGAGTTTCCGGTCGTGATCTCACCAGCACATCTGGGAAGCGTAGCGCTTCCGTGGCAAAACTGAGGCTTCCTGCCGAAAAAGCGCAGCAAAAAACTAGTACCTTGGAGGTACTAGTTTCCAGAAACTGCGGGGCAAGGGTGGGCGTCTGATCGCGTTTCCGGTGGTATCCGGCGCCCGCCCATGTCCCCTTGCGGAAAAGGGTTTTTTTTCCCCACGTCTCCGTGGATGCGCACACGCACCCAACGGAGCATGCGCATTCGTAGTGTACACAAAAAAAGAAAACCAGTTCGCCGCGCCGCGCGCTTCTTCATTGCGCGCAGGCGTGTGTTGTGATCGACACCTCTCCCTTGCCATGGAACCTCCACAGTACCTCCACAGAACCTCCACAGTAGGTCTGATCGCTTTACTGCATGTTAGTTTGCCCCGGGGCAAACAGCCACACTTCTCCTCTGCAGTTTCCTGCCCGTGTGACAGGGGCCATAGATTATCTGTTATTTCATTGGTATGTACAGCTTTTGTGTCATAAATAGCATACTTAGAAACTGTGCAGTGTCTGTTCTTGGTGACTACTGGTTTTGACACACTAGTCTTATTTTCTCCTCATTCTCTTCTAGAATGTTGAGGCTTTGGGATTCCCCCCCCCCCCCGAATATTATCATATTATTAACATTTCATTTCATCTCTTCCATGTAGCTTTTAATCTTTCCATTTATTTGTTTATGTTATATCCCTCCGGATTCACACACCTGGATACTTTCCCCATATATAGTCATATTTAGGCCCCTTTTTCATCTGTTGCCAGGATTTCAGCTTGTCTTATCTGTTAAATATTGTGAGCTGTTTTCTCTCTGTCTGTTCATCCATATGTCTGTCTACTGAAATATAACATTTATTATTGCATTCATTGGGAGTATTCCAATTTCACACAATATTCTTATCATATACTGTGTTGAAATGTTCAAGTCATTTCATACTTTCTTTTCACTAATGATTTTTTTCTCTTGTATCTCTTTTTTCTTATTTCTAGAGCAGGAATCCACATTGTATTGATATCATTTCAGTCTAAACCAGTTCTTGACCAGAAATTATACATGTACTTTATACATTTCTTTCTGCAAGAAATTTCACTAGTGTTATAGGAATGCTGAAGAAGTGAGCAGTGACTCATGAACGTGCATACCCTGCCACAAATTTTGTTAGTCTTTAAGGTTCCACTGGACTCTTGCTCTTTTCTACTGCTATATACTGACTAACACAGCTGTCCATCTTAAGAACATAAGAAGAGCCCTGCTGGATCAGACCAATAGTCTGTCCAGTCCAGCATTGTGTCTCACAGAGTGGCCAACCAGTTCCTCTGGACAGCCAACAACAGGACATAGAGGTTGAGGCCTTCCCCTGAGGTTGCCTCCTGGCTGTGGGATTCAGAGTCTTTTAGTGCCTCTGAATGTGGAGGTTCCCCTCAGTCACCATGGCTAGTAGTCATTGATAGATTCCACCATGAATCAATCTAATCCCCTTTTAAAGCTGTTTATTCCTGTGGCCTTCACTACATCTTCTGGCAGCAAATTCAGGAACTCGTCTTGCTTTCCTTGAAATTTCTCAAATGTTTCACAGGAGAAATAACCGCTGAATTCATTCTATGTTTTGCTTTAGGATAAATTTGGTGACACCCTAAGAATGTATGAAACCCAGCTAAGTGGCTAGTCTAATGGAAATTCATTTGGCTTCTTTAAAAATTCCTTTGATGTTTCACCGAGTCCCCTCCCCCCAATCCCTCAGTTTTGCTATATGTGAAATTTCAGAGGCAACTCTAATTAGTCTGCCTATGTACACTGAAAGAAGTCTGTACACTGAGATACTATCAGTGTGAATTTTCCCTATTCCCTGCTTTGGGTTAACAGCAACTATCAATAACCCTTAGGCTTGCCAAGTCCCCCCGGGGGGCGGGGAAACCCCCGCCCCAGAGGCCCGTTCCCCGCCGCCGGCGGATCGGGCCCCAGGGGGAACCCCACCCCGATGTGCATGTCACCCGGATGTGACGTGACGATGCCGGGCACGCTGGGGGCGGGGCCACGGTCATCCGAGGGAAAACGCTATGGTTTTCCCTCAGATGGTCATGGCCCCACCCCCAGTGTGCCCGGCGTCGTCACATCACTTCCAGGTGACGTGCGTGCAGCGCACGCGCGCACTCCCAGAGCAAACCGGGAGTCCCCCACTCCGAATACAGGTAACACTTGGCAACCCTAATAACCCTGCACCAATCAGTCATATTGCACAGGTGTATTGCAGTGGGGAGCTGAGTAATGGGAGCAGCCAAATCCACTTAGCATGTAGGAAATCAACATAGGAAGGGGGGGTTGAGGCCCTGTCCCATGTGCCTTCTATCATGTGATGCTTCAATTACTGAAGTGCATATGTCTGTTTTAGCCACACAGTCACTAAATCCCTCCCCATTCCTCATCGCTTGCTTTGATTTCTCATTTATAAAAATCAATGTTTTTCTATTTTGCACAATCAAAAATTTTGCTGTACTCCTGACTGCACTCCATTACGCAGACTGCATCAATAGCCTACCACATGGAAAGTAGTCTGTTGTGTAGATAGATCTTCATTGTCTAACCTGAGAACACCTGAGAGATGTTGGTGATGGTGTACTGCTACTGTACTAATGAGATGACATTTGGTCAGTTTTTAAAACAGTGGTCGGATGGATGGACCATCATAACTATTGCCTAATTAGAGTACTGATCATGTTCTCATGCCCCAAGGTCCCCATTTCCACATTAGAAGGCTTTGACTTTAATTTGTTTTTGTATTGGTCTTGTGTTTCAGTGTATTGCAGACATGTGCAACTGTTGATTGAGGGAAGGAAGTATATCAGTATTGGCAGCATGTTAGTCTGTAGCAGCAAAATAAAAATAAACTCCTGAAATAAACAGAAACTGCAGTCAGAGAAACTTGTCTATAAGAAGTTGCCAGTGGCTATTGGCTATAAGAAGCCTGGCTTCATTTGACTGAAGTGAGCATGTCCGATCTGTTGCCTTAGTATTTTTATGGAATGTTTAGGGACATCAGAAACATAGATTATAGGATTGCCAAACACTAGGGTTGCCAAATCCGAAGTTCTTACCGGCGGGGGATCGTCCGGCCGTTCCTGGAGCTGCTGGGGGGGGCGCGCGAAGCGCGCGTGCGCCGCCAGGACGTCACCAGAAGTGACGTCACACGCTGGGCGGGGCCACGCCGTTTGAGGGGGGAAAAGAGTTTTCCCCTCAAATGGCTGCCATTTGAGGGGAAAACTCTTTGTTTTCCCCTCAAATGGCGTGGCTCCGCCCCCAGCGTGCGACGTCACTTCCGGGTGACGCGCACGCGGGGGTGGGGTTTCCCCCGGGCCCTGATTCCGGCGCGCCGGGAATCGGGCTCCGAAACGGGGGATTCCCCGCCCCCCGGCTGCATTTGGCAGCCCTACCAAAGACCAGGTGAGGCCTGGAGATCTCCCAGTATAACAATTGATTTCTGGACTACAGAGGTAGTTCCCCTGAACAAAATGGATGCTTTAGAGAGTGGGCTGCAGGGCACTATACGAGGGGTGGCCAAACTGCAGCTTGGAGCTGCATGTGGCTCTTTCACACAGTCTAATTTAATGTTAATAAAAAGCATATTTGCATATTTTTTCAATAAAAACGTGTGTGTGATATTTGTTTGTGTGTTGCGGCTCTCAAACATCTGGCTTTTATTCTGTGTGGCTGTTACGTTAAGCAAGTTTGGCCACCCCCGATGTCCCTCTCCTCCCCAAACCCCAACCTCCGTAGGCTTCACCTCGAAATCACCAGGAATCTCCCAAGCCTGTGTTGGCAAGCCTAGTAGATTATCAACACATAAAGCATAGGGGTAATGGAAGCTGTGTGCTATTTAGGGTTACCAACTCCAGATTAGGAAAGACCTGGGAATTTGGGGTACAGCCCAGGGAGGGCAGAGACTGGGGAGGGGAGAGACCTTAGTGGGTATAATGCCATAGAGTCCACCCTCCGGATTAGCTGTTGCTCCAGAGGAAACAATCTTTGTAATCTGAAGATCATTTGTAATTCCATGAGATCTCCAGGCCCCACCTGGAGGCCGGAAACCCTATTGCTATTTGTGTGAAGAGGTTCAATGAACAGGTCACAGTAGAGACATTTTGGTCACTATTAGGCTTTGGGTTGCCAACTCCAACTTGGAAAATTCCTAGAGATATGGGAAAGTTGCTTGGAAAGGGCATCGTCTGGGAGAGGAAGTAGCTCGATGGTGATCTGGTGCCATAGAATCTACCCACTGAAGATGACATTTCCTCTAGGAGAGCATATCTCTGTACTCTGGAGATCAGTTGTAATTCCAGGAGAACTCTGGGTTGCATCTGAAAGTTGGTAACCCTAGTTCAACTGTGTGTGAGAATGGTATGTCGGGCAGGTAAATCATGTGTGTGCATAGTGTTGGTGGATCAGATGGTAAAGGTGGAATAGGTACAGAAAAGGTACTGTTCAAAAAAACCACCGCACTTGTGAAGTTATGCTTGTCTTCAGTAGCATAGCATGCAGGTCATGTCATCATAATCATGTCGTTTTTTCTATCTGATGGTTAGGTTTTGAAGTGTACTCTAGGATGCAACCCTGTACATACCAGATGTAGCATTCCTTCCCTGAATCTATAGGGCAGTGCTTCCAGTGCTCACTTGAGTGCAGCAGATTACTCTCAGCTCAGGTGCCAGATAGAGAGTTTGCATTTTCAAACCATACAGTTCAAACATTTGTTTTTTTCTTTCCTCTAACTTGTCTTGAGATGAAAATTCATCTGTGAGCCTGTTTTTTGTTCATGTTTTCAAAGGATCACATTTGCATGCTCCAGGAAAAAAAAATCAATATTATGAATAAGTTTTCCAGAAAGCCCTTAATTATATGTGTGTATTAGCTTGTAATATTTTGTATTTCCTGAGATTCATCTCCTTTTTAGCTGACACAAGTGGACTTTGAAAGGAGTAAAATCAGTGGTGCAACATGAAAATGCATGCAAAGTTGTTAAATGTGATGGCAAAATAAGAAGACTTTCAGTCAGTATGATCAGTTTAAAAAAACGACAGCCAGCAAACTGTCTATCATGTGATGAAATTTGACAGTAGGGATTATAGCTTTGATGGACCAGAACAGCTAATAGAAGAAGCTGACATTTTTGAAACCCTGCTAATTAAGGGTTCCTTCCTTAATATTAAAATAAAGTCTTTGTCTGGGTTTTATGGTTGGAGAATCAGGTGTTTTCATTAATATATGCCAGTCAGTCTTAATAAGCTTGGAGGGCAGAGGAAGTTATTATTGAGTGACCTTCTACAAAATAAGCATGTTGCTGAGGGCTCTAACCCTGCCCTATTCAGACTGATGAATCTCATTTCCAATGCAAAAGCTTCACAAGAAATCCAAGTATTCTCTGTGCAATCACAGAAAATAATCCTTGTGTCTCTTGTAATGTCCAGAATTGCCACTTACTATACTCCTACTGTACAATGAATATTACAATACATATTATTTTTCTAGCACAATTGTCTACGTTTCTGAATTGCCAAGAATAGAAAAACTTATTGTCAAGATACTTGTATTGAAAAGTCAGCTCATTTTAATACTTCTCAAATAGTCACGACTCTGTTCATGAATGATAATGCACAGAACATACATCCAACAATACTAGCTTTACAAAAAGAGATACGTCTATATTATTACATATTCATTTTCAAATAGATTTTGAACAAATTTTAAACCATGCATTGAAATTCATTGAAATGATAAATTCACAGTTGGGTTTTGATTTGCTTTTAATCCAATTTTAGGTATAATACCTTTTTATCTTTTTTGGTAGTGTTTTTGCTTTTCAGTTAGCTTTTGAAGCAATGGGACATGTGGTAGATTTTTTTTCTTTGCAATTTATAATATCTTTGGATGAAAGGCAGAAAATGAGCTAGTCAAACAGATGAAATCAGTGAAGCATCAACACAATTGGTGATCATTCTCATATTCATTCCTTCTGTGAGTACTGGATCATCACCAATATACCGGGAATCCCTGAAGATATTTTTGGTGTATTGGGACTTCCTGCAGGAGAATCCTGCATTCATGTTTTAAATTTTATTTGTCTTTCACTGAATCAAATCTGTTCAGTGACTCAGTGAGATGCTCCATGCACAGTAAATGCAGCAGATAGCCAGTGAGAGCCAAAACAACATATCAGGTTTAATGGCTTGGTAGCAATAAACTAGCATGGGATCTTAGTAGAAAAGTCAGATTTGGGAGATGAGAGTTCCCATAGCATTCCCTGTTTGTGAGAAAAAAATTAATAATCTGTACCATGTTTCAAGCTTTCCTCGTGTAGTGAAAGAGCAATTGCAGCTGCCTGTTTTTATGTTGCTTTATTTAATATTAATAAATTATTTTTCCATGACTATGGAAGAGAGCTGTAAGCAGACAGTATCCAAAATCATTTCAGGCAGTTGGGCGGGATGACAGTGTTGTAATGAGGTACTGGAAGATGCCCCAGATTCCCCAAAGAACTGACCCCAGACTCTTATGAATGAAACCAATATGTATATTTACACATTATACAACTTGGGGTCCAGAAGCCCTAACTGCAGCCACTCCACCAGACATCTTTGTGTGCATGTATCCATGTGTGTGGACAAGTGCTCATGGTGGAGGGAAGCAATTCTCTTTGGCTCTTTCCTGCATACTTTCCATCCTTTGGCTTTCAGCTCACATGTCAAAGAGCTAAACCTACCTCCCACTGTCAGCATCCGAAGATTACCTTCTGTCTCCCCAGACGCACACGCAGGAAAGGGGATTCCCAGCAGTGAATCCGAAGAGATTCTTGCGCTGACTTAGGGATCCACTCTCCTCCACCTCAGCCCCCCCCAAAGCCCACCGGATTGCTGCATCAGCATCGGGAGCCCCTTTGTGGACCCCATTCACCTCCTGACTTTCCCATGGCCAAACAAATGGAGAGAACACAAAGTTTCACGATGGCTACCGCCTCCCCCCTTCCTTCTGCCTCTGATAACCAATCTTGCCAATCCTTCATTACCTTCTCTCCCCCTCCCTCTCCATTCAGTCATAGGGCGAGTGGGAGGGGAATAGAGCGAGGCTTCTCCTCATTCTCACTCCAGACAGGGGAGACGGCACTCGATGCTTCCACCACAAAATGAGACGTTGTGCAGTTTGGCTCTGAAGGTGATGGGAGAAGACTCGACCCTCCCCACATCCCCTTCTGATGTGACCTGCCCTGCGCGCATCCTCCCTCCCAGCTCTGATGCATAGCATGAGAGAGCAAAACGCTGCCCACCCGACAAGCACATGGCCAAATCCTCTCTCCTGCTGTGGCGTGTTGCAGTCTGCCCGCAGCCTCTCCTCCAGCGCCGAAGTGCACGCACACGCAAACTGCCACCTGCCCGCCTGGCTGGCTGCACGTGGCTAAAACCTCCCTTGCCAGTCCCGACTCCGTTTGCCTGGAGACTCCAGGCAAACTTCCCAGACCCAGCAGTGGTGAGGGTGGCCAGGCAGCCACCCGCTGACCCCTCACACACACCAAAAATCACACAGCATGGGTGCACACAGCCCAACCTTATCTTCCTACACACAGACACAGCAAGATAGGCCCTCTGCTCTGGAGTGCGGCATCGGGGGCTGCTGGGTCAGACTCAGCAATGTGTCTGGACTCTCTGGAGAACTCCACAATCAACCACGTGCCGTCTCAGAGTCCAGCTAAGTCAGCTCCCTTGACAAAAGAAGCTCCTTCTCACCCGCCCCCTGCCTTCATACCCTCTCAGCTAACAGTAGCTAGTCCCAGGGTTTGTCAGCTACGCGGCTGGACCTGAGCCTGAGGGCGTCCATCCACCCACTCCCATTTCCAGCCGCTTTGTGCAGCACTCTAGGGCGGGCCAGCCGGCCGGCTGTGGTAGTGCTGCCTGCGGCAAAGGGCCTTTGGCAAGGGAGGGGTGCTGGAGTGGGGGCAGCAGGCCTTCTCCCGGCATCGGTGGCCAGGGAATGGCAGTGGCAGTGGCAGTGGCAGACCTTCTCCTGACCTCCACAGGCAAGGAATGGCGGGGGCCGCGGCAGACCTTCTTCCGGCCTCCGCAGCCAGGGAATGGCTGGGGCAGCAGCAGACCTTCTCCTGGTCTCCGCAGCCAGAGAATGGCGGGCGTGGCAGCAAACCTTCCAGCCTCCGCGGCCAGGGAATGGCGGGGACCTCCTGCCCAATGCGCCTACCATGTGCTGCAACGCCATGTGCACAACAAAGCTGCAGCACTCGCAGAGGAGCTTGAGCTCGGCCGGGTGCTGGAGGTCCGGCCAGTGGAAGAGCTTGCTGAGCAGGAGGTGCGTCGGGGCAGGCAGGCGGGCCTCATTGGCACAGGGGACCAGGACACAGCCACTGGGCAGCACCCCGCAGGACTCAACAGCTTCCAGGAGGCTGTCAAGGGAATGCTGCTTTAGGCACTTCAGCAGCATTTAGGAGCCTTGAACTCTTGCTCCAGCAGGGAGAGGTGGCGACAGCAGGGCCTGGCCAGGGAGGAGGAGGAGGTGCCGCTGCTGCTGTTGGGCTCTCGTTCGGCGAAGAGGCAGCAGCTCACCGTCATCTCGCCACTGCCACTGTTGCCCATGCTCTGGCTTCCAGCGCCCTCCGCTGCCGCCGCCTCCTGTTTCATCACCGTCTAGGCGGGCTCACCCTCCTTGCTGCCACCATGTGCCATGCCCCGCTCCTCCTTGACGGCTTCCAGGAGGCTGTCGAGGGACTGCTCCTTTAGGCGCTTCAGCAACGCATAGGTGCCGGCCTTGAGCTCCTGCTCCAGCAGCGAGAGGCAGCAGCAGCGGGGCCTGGCTGGGGAGGAGGAGGCACTGCCGCTACTGTCGAGCTCTCCTTCAACGAAGAGGCAGTAGCTCACCATCATCTCACTGCCGCTATTGCCCTTGCTCTGGCCGCCAGCACCCTCCACCACCTCCTCTTTCCGCTCCGGCGCCACCCGGGTGGGCTCGCCCTCCACGCTACCATCGTGTGCCATGCCCTGCTCCTCCTCCAAGCGGGCAAGCCAAGGAAGGCTTCTAGAGTTCCCCCTGCCCTCTCTGCAGACCAAAAGTCTGGAGTCGCAGTGGCGCAACTCTAGAAAAAAGGAGCATGGGGGCGGGGCTGCCAGAGCAGCACTCCAGTGCGCTTCGGCCCCAAATGACCCCTGGTCAAGACCATAAAAGTGTGAGTGTTAAAGTGGTGCAAGGTTTTCTGTGTTCTTGTGCTTTTTTTAGCCCCCAGCCAGGGATAGTCTTTTTTCTGCCCCTGCTGTTCTGGCCCCCACCTTTGATCAATGAAGCAGTGGGAGCAAACTGGGGAGGATGGCATTACACAGTGTTCTAAGAATTTCCTTAATCTCTATAGGTTTTACTATTGAAATTGTGGAGGATTTCCTGCAATGCCATTTTCCCAGTTCTACCCTACAAGTGCTTCCAACCCATCAACACTCCTCTTGGCAATTCTAACTTACAAAGGAGAGTCCTGGTCACCCTCCTGCCAGAGCACAACAGCAACTAGGGCAACAACAGCAGAGGGAAAGAAAGAGGACTTCTGAGTTTGTCTAAATGGATTATAGATGGCTTCCATCTATGCGGCCTGCACGTTTGGCTTTATGTACACCAAGGATTGGGGGAATAAACAGATGGCTCTCCGTGTGTCAGCATGAAAAGAGGATCATACCCTTAAAGTTCAATATTGTGAAGATAGATAGATAGATGATAGATAGATAGATAGATAGATAGATAGATAGATAGATAGATAGATAGATAGATAGATAGATAGATAGAGTCCCTATGTGCTTTATGAAGTACAATCAGGAACAGTTTTCCCATGTGATAACCTGTTTGTCTCGAGTTGAAGACTATTCAATGAATAAATTACAAGTGTTGTTGACTTCTTTAACAACAAAGCTTGTAATGAACTGCATGACTGGAGGATGGACCTGTCAACTAGTATCCTTGTTCTGTAGAGGTAGAGCTGATTGAGGGCAGTAACCCTAGCTGCTGGTGGCTGGGGATCCATCCTTTCTTCTACCCTTTATCATCTCTCTCCCATGTTCAGAATGACACAGATAAGGATGTCCATGGAACTCCAGTCACTGTCTTCAAAATGCCCAGTTGTCATAACCTCAATTCATGACTCTCATTTAATATTTTAGTGTGAAGATTAAAGGGTAAAACAAAAGCATAAAATGTTCCTTTTATATATTACCTTTGTTCCTGTTTGCCATGTGTGATGGAATCATGTTACAGTCATGTCCATTCTGAATGCAACACAAGATGAATTATGGTAATAAAAGTGCATTGCATACGTCTGAAAATAGACTGTTGTGATTTCCTGGCAACATGGTGGTGCTTTGTAATTGGGATAGGTGTGATATGAAATCAAGCAATGTCTGCTCAGCTTGACATATTCAAATCCCAGATCTGAAGTCAATTAGTCTTGAGATTTGATGATTAATAATTTAATTTAAAACTGTGATTATAGCTGTAGTATATGAACTGTGAGCACTACACAGGCATACAACAACATTTGTCAGTGGTCTGTATATCATTAGCTATATCCTATTTCCAAACAAATACAATTTGCGTCCTGTACTATTTGAAAGCTCAAAATGTATACAATTGCATAAAAATAAAAAAGGACTAGCATTCAAGAAATTGCTGTGTTCTTTTTAGTATATGGCACATGATAAGAAAAACATGAGATTATGAGTGTTCATGGCCAGCTCTTTAGGTTTATAATTAATGGCTCACAAAAATGTATCACTTTGAGCCTGTTGATCTGTTTAGCTTATCTCCTGGTATTTCCAGTTCACTCACTCCCCAGCAGCTGAATGTCAGTTATACCTAACTTCTTTTTCTTCTACTCAGATTAAGGCCCAATTCACATAACCAAATGTATTTTTATTTCTTTACAAAAATTTATATCCTGCCTTTTTGCCCTTAAAAGGACCACCAAGGCAGCTAACAATTTAAAAGATACATGATACAATACATAAAACAAGCCCCTCTCCTAAATGTACCACATTAAAACAACTTTTTAAAGAGTTTAAAAAACAGAGTTAAAATGCATATAAAACAGTTAAAATGCATACAAAGCATAAAACTGGTTAGGAAGGAGGGATCATTGAGAGAATGTCAAACAAAATGAAAAAAGTCTTCACCCACTGATGGAAGATGGCAAAGGAAAGAGTTTGAGCGCTTTTGTGCCATGATTGAGAAGACACTCTCCTGGGTTACCACCCGCCTAATCTCAGAAGGGGGAAGCACCCGAAGCAGGGCCTCCAAAGATGACCATAATGGTCAGGCAGGTTCATAATGCATTATGCAGTCCTTCAAATATGTTGGTCCCAAACCATATAGGGCTTTGAAGGTCAAGCCCAGCACCTTGAATTGTGCCCTGAAACAAATTGGAAGCCAGTGTAGATGGGTCAATATTGGATTGATATGGTCTCTACAACCCATTCCAGTCAACATCCCAGCTGCAGTGTTCTGTACCAACCAAAATTTCCGAAGATTTTCAAGGGTAGTCCCACATAAAGTGCATTGTAGTAATTTAATCTAGATGTAACCAGGGCATGGTAAAAGGCACTCCTGGCCGCAACTGCCACCAGCTTATCCAGCTGTAGGCCTGGGTACAAGAGTATCCCCAGACTATGGACCTGTTCCTTTAAGGGGAATGCAACCCCATACAGAAAAGGTGACGCCTTAAATCCTGGGTCAGACCTTCTGCCCACCAGTAGCACTTCTGTGTCGTTGAGGTTAAGTTTCAGTTTATTAGCTTGCATACACTCCAAAATTGCCTCCAGGCACTGGTTCAAGGTTTCTACAGCTTCCCTGATATCCACTAGAAGTAAGAGATAGAGCTGAATGTCATCTGTATATTGATGACAACCCAGCCCAAATCTTCAGATGACTTCACCCAACAGTTTTATGTAGATGTTAAAGAGCATAGGGGAAAAGAGGAAACCTGTGGGATCCCATAGACAACAGTCCCCCAGCACTACCTTCTGAAACCTACCCTCCAGGTAGGACTGGAACTACCACAGAATGGTGCCTCCAAATCCCAGTCTAGATAGGCAGTCCAGAAGGATACCATGATTTATGGTATTGAAAGTTGCTGAGAGGTCCAAGAGAATCAACAGCACAAGTCATCCACCAGGGCAACCGAAGCTGTTTCAGTCTAATAACTAGGCCTGAAACCAGATTGGAAGGGATCTAAACAATTTGCCTCATCCAGGAAGGCTTGGAGTTGTCCAGCCACTATCTGTTCAATCGTCTTGCTCAAGAATGAAACATTTGAGACTGGTCAACAAGGGTCATTTCATAGAAAAAGAGCTAGGGGAACTCATTAGCATATGCCATACCCCCTGACATCAGGGGCCCGGCGGTGGACCTGCAAGGCCAGCGGGAGTGCGAGGAAGCCCCGCCAAGGCCCTCCCTGGCCCCAGGCAGGCAGGGGTGGGGAGAGGCGGGGAGGAAGCAACTTACCCTCCCTCTTCTCCTGCCTCCTCCTGACTGAATGAGGGCTGGAAGCGGGGCGGCCAGAAGCAGGGGGAGGGGCTTCGTCATGTGCCCCGCCCCCCTGCACCTCACCTGGGGGAACTGCGTTCCCCCGCGATCCCCCCCGAAATGACCTCTGCTGGTCAATAATTATTGAGGCTTCTTTAGAAGTGAGTGCACCACAGCTTATTTCAAGGCTGGGGTGACCACCCCCCTCTTAAGGAAGCATTAACTACTTCTCAAACCCAGTCAGCCAGAACCCCTCCCCCCGGAAGCTCTAAGTGACCAGAAAGGGCAATGGTCGTACAAGCACTTGGTAGACTTCAAACTTCAAAAGATCCTATCCACATCCTCAGACTGAATGAACTGAAAAATATCCCATACAATAAGACAAGTTGGCACCCTAGGACCATTCAACTCTGTCAGCGCTAACGTGGAATCCAAGTCAGAACAGATGCAAGACATTATCTACAAAGGACTGAGCAAACCGTCACAGCTGGCCACTAGCAGTCCACTTCCTCCTGCAGGCCAGATCCCAGCAGGCTTCTGACCACCCAGAACAGCTCAGGTGGTTTACATTATGCAAACATAATGGTGGCAGAAATGTACTTTTTCTTTGCCATCATCACTGCCAAGGAGCATACTTTAAAATGAACTAAAGAGCTAAAGAGCGTTTGCCCATTTCCTATCAGATTTGGCCTGAGTCTTTCTCCACTGTTGCTCTGTCTCCGTTGTCTTTTTATTGCCCACAGACCCTCAGCAAACCAAGGGGCTACCTGGGTTCTAACACCTGATAGAGGGCACTTAAGGTTGCCAGGTCCTTCTAAGTCCCTGGCGAGGGACTTTGGGGGGCATTAGTGGAGGGGACGGGGACATCCCCAACATGATGATGTCACACAGAAGTGATGTCATCCCATTGGGGACTTGTGCCCCCCTGCTTCTTACCAAAAGCATTTAAAAGATCCCTTTAAACGCTTTGGCAAGGCGCGGGGACCCCTCGCATGTGCCTGCACTCCAAGCCACAAATTCGTGGCTTGGAGTACAGGCACGTGGCCCTGCCTCTTCCGAACAGCACTTAAAGGGTCCCTTTAAATGCTGTTCGGAAGAGGGGGAGAGGCAGCACACGTCTGCACTCCAAGCCACGAATTCGTGGGTTGGAGTGCAGGTGCATGGCCTCGCCTCTTCCCAACAGTATTTAAGGAGTCCCTTTAAATGCTGTTGGGAAGAAGAAGTGCATGCACCTGCACTTGACTTGGAATGCAGGCATGCATGGCCACCCCTCTTCCTCCCTCCCTCCTGCAAGATTTAAAGGTTCAGTTGGAGGGCCCTTTAAATCTTGCAGTAGAGGTGGCCAGGTGGTCACTCTTGGGGATGGGGCTTCTCCCCTGGTGGGTAGGAGCCCCCCAAATCGGGGAAACCTCCACTGGGACCAGGAGTCTGGCAACCCTAAGGGCACCTGGGAGTGATCATGTCAGTTGTCTGGATTATTTCCTCATTCCGGAGGTCAACCAGGGCATTGACAGGAGCAGCAGCCATACCAGCAGGAAAATCCCCTAGGAATGGGGGCAGATCACCTTAACAGTCCCCCACGTCTGCAGAGTCTTGGTATCCCTTTAAGTCTAAACCCAATCAGGTAGTGATCTTACCATGACAAAGGAAACATTGCAGTTCCTCCACCCTCAGATCACATTCCTTCTGCCCAGAACAGAATACCAGATCTAGGGTGTGACCTGCATAATGTATAGGACCAGTCACGGTTGTCATGGAGGCCATGAAATCATGAGCTGTTCCTGACAAGACAGCCTCAGCATGAATGTTGAAGTCCCTCAGGACAACCAGCCTGGGGCTCCTCAACATAACCCCTGACACCAGCTCTGTCAGCTCAGGTAGGGAGTGTGTTAAGTAGCAGGGTGGGCAATACACTAACAGAATCCCAATCCTGTCTCTCAATCCCAACATTAGTACACAGCCTCAAAACTGGACACCATGCTCGAGGGACAGAATCCTTATAACTACAGCAATACCACCAGTTTGTTTTGAGGATGTGGGAGAAGTTTTGTATAATGTGAAAGGGTGCTGTAGATGCTTCCCTATATCCTCATGAAGGATAGTTATACCAATGTCTATGACTATAAAGAACTTCTGTGGCCAAATGCTGAATAGGTCTGTTGTCATCTCACCTAGCTCCTGGGGCAGCTGGTTGATGTGGGCAACAGGATGGTAGACTACATGGAACTTTGGTTTTATCTAGCAGGACTTTCCCTAGGTACTTGTGTTCCTATATTTACCGTCCTTGAAATGCTGGGCAAAGTGCTCTAGGATTCAAAGAAGAAACTAGTGACCAAAATTTAGCTCCTCATTCCTGCACCACTAAGCAATCAGCTAGAAGAGGAGGCTGTAGCTCCAATAAGGTAAGCATCAGTTATTTTTGGCTGCCATCAAAGCAGTTGGCTTGAGTAAGCCATTCACCAATCTGTCAAAAAAAGAAAAGAAAAAGGAACCTTCAGGTCCTGTTCATGCCTAGTTTGAATAACTTCTCTCACTGTTCAGTTCAACAATAATGTTTGGGTACCTGCCTGTTTGTGTATGTATCTCCTGGTACTCCATTTGGGCCTCACCTTGTCCATATTCAGCAGACCACTTGCCCTGTTTAGGACCACTGCCTTTCTGCTCAGCTTTGCTTGCGCTTATACCTTTGGAATCCTGCACTCCCTCCCCTTGGCCCTGATCCTTCTGCAATTTAGGAATTGGGTTTTTGTCAAATAGTGACACAACCGCTTTACAGATCCACAGAACATCAAAGTCCTGTCAAAACAATCAATATTCAGTCAAGCTAAGCAATGTCTAAGAAGTTAAAAAGATGGTATTAAGATATCTATAATGCCAGGAAAGCATATCCATTAGTCAACAAATGCCAATATAATGCTATAATCTGCCACATCATGTTCTCAGTTTGTTATCTTTTTGTGGTGAAGTTAGATTTGGTACATTGCTCAGAAATTGGTTATATATAAATTCTTTAAGTGTCTATGTTAATATGGATTGATTAAATTAAGAAGTATTTTTCTCACACACACCCTTTACAAATCATCTAATCTAATCTTAATCTAGTATAGACTTCAGGTGCTCTTTAAATTTGAGAATTAAACACTAAAAGGATCTATTTTATTGGCTGGCAATGTGATATAGAAGCAGGGGTCATTTGGGGGGGACGCGGGGGGACACCGTCCCCCCGGGTGAGGTGCGGGAGGGCGGGGCCTGGAGCTCCCTGCTGGTGCCCGCTGGAGGTCGCCGCCGGCTGTGGGGAGGACACACTTCCGGTGATGTCAGGGGGTGTGGCATATGCTAATGAGTTATGCTAATGAGTCCCCCTAGCTCTTTTTCTACGAAATGACCCCTGTATAGAAGTATCTCTTTTCCCTTTAATATTGGGCTGTGATTGCACCTCACAATTTCCTTTGCCTTTTTTTTTTACATCAGTGGCTCCAGATCTAGAAATTATTTATTTTAGTAACAGGCAAGTTGTTGTTATTGTTGTTAATTATGATTAATGTACCATCAGTGTACATGGTGCCCTGACATGGATAGCCCAGGCTAGCCTGATCCCATCAAATCTCAGAAGTAGTGTTGGCCTTGACTAGTATTTGGAAGGGTAACTTCTGGCTGCCAGACAATCTTAGGATCTCCTGGGTATTCTACATGCAATGCCACATGGTAATTAATTAATTGAGTATACATGGCACCTTACATAGGCCATGTGGGAATAGTTAGATAAGCATACTTGAAAGTTTAGTTGCATTTGGAATTGAGGCCTTGCTGAAAAACATGTTTTGAGAATGGATTTGAAGGAGAGAGTGGCAACACACACGAGTTCAGGGAGGTTCCACACATTATGACAGCAAAGAGAATGGGCAAAGTCCATTGCCTTTGTGAAATAATTTTCAAAGATAATATTTCTGTACAGAGATTAATAATGGCCCAGTTCATAACTCATTTTGATTTATTTTATCTATGTACTAGCAGTTAAAGGTTAGCTACCAATAGTGGCCTTTAATATACCATTTGGCATCTTTTCCTTCCTTATTGAGTCCTACCAATGTGCCTAATCATTTATGCACTCCCACTTTTCTGCTTCCCCTGATCTGGATGACCCAGGCTAGCTTGGTCTCATCAGATCTCAGAAATTAAGCAGAGTCAGCCCTGGTTAGTAGCTGGATAGGAGACCACTAAGGAAGTCCAGGGTTACTACATAGGCAGCCCTCTGAATGTGTCTTGCCTTGAAAACTGTATGGGGGGGGGGGTCACCATCACTGTAAGTCAGCTGTGACTTAGCACTTTCCACCACCACTTTTCAGTTTACACTAAGAGCATTTAGTGACTGATATAGCATAAGCACTGTATGAAAGTGTTTCCTGATCTCACTTTTTACTCACAATTTAGCTTAGCCAAAAAAATTTCCTGACATGTAAGATTTCTGCATGAGGTAAACTTTTGACAATGAGTAAAGAAGTATTTCCTTTTGTCTACCCTGGACCTATTTCCCAACAATTTCATTGGGTGCCCCCAAGTTCTAATATAATGGGAAAGAAAAAGCTCCCTCTATCCACTTTCTCCACCCTACGCATAATTTTATAAATCTCTGTCATGTCTCCCCTTAGCCGTCTTTTTTCTAGACTGTGAAGTCCCAGACTCTCCAGCTTTTCCTTGTAGGAAAGGTGCTCCAACCCTGCGAGGTCCATTAGACTAAGAGATAGTTTGTGGGGTCCATGGTCATGCAGCAAGCTTCCACAGCAGAGTGGGGACTCAGACCTGAGTCTCCCAGATTACAGTTCAACATGCTAACAACTACACTACATTTGCACTTTGTCCTCCTTACATCTCCATTTTATATTGCCTAAAAATGGTTTGTCTAAAAAGAAAGACTTTTAGGGCAGGATCACAGTCTACTTTCTTGAAAGGACTCTTGGTCCCACAGCATCCTTCTTGTGAAGGAGCATATCTTATTGCATGTTCTTCCTTTTCTTTTAGCATCATGTGTTCCTGCTGCTTCATGAGAAAGTTGGTACAAATTAGATAATAAGAACGATGGGTAAAAATCATGTTGTCAATATTATCAATCCAACAGCAAAGTCCAGCTTTGTCTAAAATGGTCTACATTGTGAGTAAATTTGGAATAACAATTTAAACTAAGGACCTCCAATGTTAGCTTTTTTTAAAGATTTGTTTTCAGTTGCAAATGCCCCCATTAAACATGCAGTTCCAGCAAGCTGTTCTGTTTAACTGTATCTAAGTGCTAAGACTATTTCATTTTACTGATAAATCAGAACTTTGTACTGTATTATTCTTCCACAAACAACTACAATTGGTGTTAATTATTTCATTCATCTGGTATTGTTACAGAGCATAAATCAGGATTCACAAATGATCAGTTCATTCATACCCCTTGGGAGGGAGGGATTACATGTAAATAATCCTGTTAATGGTAAGCATTGCCTCTAAGCATTTCACACTGCAATAATTTAGCAAACTGAATTTGAGTAATTAAGAAATTAAATGAAACTAATAAAATGTGTATTTTAATATTTCTTGATTGTTATTATTTGTTTGGGAATTAATGAATATTAAAAAGTCAGCCCTACTTTGTGCAGGGTATATTGTAACTCATCACAAAGTTTCTTACCATTAAATTTCACCCAGCATTTTTTCCTTAAAATATTGCAACAGTCAGATTGGGACATGCTCTGAATTGTTAACTCTATCAACTGCATGCCCAACTGGACTTGATGCAAAGATGTATTTAGTTCTATTTTCATCATGATTGGCAATAAATCAAAACAATTCCCACTGTACATGCATAGTCTTCAGGAGGAATGTGGGGGAAAAGAAGAGATTGGATTTATATCCCGCCCTTCACTACTCGAAGAAGTCTCAGAGAGGCTTACAATCTCCTTCCCCTCCCCACAACAGACACCCTGTGAGGTTGGTGGGGCTGAGAGAGCTCTTTCAAGAACTGCTCTTGACAGAACAGCTCTGAGACAGCCATGACTGACCCAGCAGCTGCATGTGGAGGAGTGGGAACTCAAACCCAGTTCTTCCAGATTAGAGTCTGTGCTCCTAACTACTAAACCAAACTGGCTCTCTCTTTTTTCTAGAGGCATGATAATTATAATGTAGCTAATGTAGGTTCAGGTTTGTTTGATTTTAATTTGGTCTCTTTATTTGGTGGCTTGGTTTTGCTGGCTCATTTGCTTCATTTTGTACCTGATTTTATAATTATTTTATTTTCCATTGAACTGGCATCAAAGTTCCATGAAATAAAGAACTGATATGAGTAAAGTTCCCTCCATGGAAATTGCTATTGAATGTGAATATGTCATGATTCTGTGTACTGGAGTTTAAATGCTGAGTCAAAATGGAACTGATCCAAGCATGGAAGTATTAACTAGGAACAACAGAATGGGAAAGAATTAATTGATTTAGTGAACACAACAAAAGCTCATGGAGACGTTTCATTTGAAGAGAGAATTCATGTTGGCCAGAGAGTACAGTTATCCCCAAACCTGGGTATGTTTTCAGTTTCCTTCCTAGAATCATATCAACTGGAAAAGGAATTAAAGGAAATGCCAATGCTCAGACTTCATTCAGTTGCTATGTGCCTCATCGACAGCTCAGGGTTGTCCATCATATTGTCTCTTGCCTGACCTGCCCCCCATGAAAACTACCTTCCTTATATAGAAAAGAGGCTCCAGTTAATCACAGAACAATATGGACTAATTCAAAGCGCTTCAGATGACTCCTTTGGTATTTAGTGAGTCAGAGAGACCATGCTTCGTTGAGGGGTCCTTCTGAGGTAGCTTTGAAGGAGCATGATTCTTTTTGGAGCAAGGTTCTTTCCAAAACAAATGCACACCCCTAGTCATCAATTTACCACTTCCATATCACAATACCTTGTTTGTTAGAGACCACCTCCTTCTTTGTTTTCCATTATGATCTCTATAGTCTTTATGATCGTCCATTCTGTTCATCAAGTAGAATCAGCAAAGGTAAATAGAGTGGTCCTTGAAGGTGCTCCATGGCTTTGAAATCTTAAACTGTGTCTCCAGTTACACATATTAGACACATAACAAATGAAGACATTATATGGAATTATTACCATAAGTGTAGGTGATGGCCTCTAATATGGGTAAATTTAAAGCCAAATTAGATGAAGTAATAGAGGATATATCTTCTAGGGATGGGGGGGAAAAATCTCAGATTCATTGGTTTGATCTGAAGTATCTCAAATGGATTTCTTTAAGCCATGAGATGGACCCTGGTCCACTGAACATGTTCAACTGCCAAATGAAGCTCAAGAGGAAAAGTTTAATTTATCTGTTTTGATGCTTAAAATGTATTGATTGTTTTCCTCTTTTTAGTCCTCTATATTTTCTTCTCATTCTCTCACTGACTTTGGCTCTTTTGAGGTTGCATGGTTATTGTGGGCCCCCACTGGGTGTGTACCCTCACAGGCTCGTGCCAAGATTCTCAGTCCAGTCAGCAATAATATTACTGTGAATGTTGACTGGCAATTTATTTGTCAGATTAATAGTTTAGAATGGTTGGCTAATGATTTCTCAGTGAACATAAGAACATAAGAGACGCCAATGTTGGATCAGGCCAAAGGCCCATCCAGTCCAACACTCTGTGTCACTCAGTGGCCAGAAATACCAGGTGCCATCAGGAGGTCCACCAGTGGGGCCAGGACATTAGAAGCCCTCCCACTGTTGACCCCCCCCCCAAGCACCAAGAAGACAGAGCATCACTTGCCCCAGAGCCCTATCTATACCTTGTGGAGCCATATGCTTATCTAATTCCCTTTTGAAGCCGTCCATGCTTGTAGCCGCCGCCACCTCCTGTGGCAGTGAATTTCATGTGTTAATCACTCTTTGGGTGAAGAAGTACTTCCTTTTATCCGTTCTAACCCGACCGCTCAGCAATTTCATGGAGTGCCCACGAGTTCTTGTATTGTGAAAAAGGGAGAAAAGTACCTCTTTCTCTACCTGCTCTATCCCATGCATAATCTTATAAACCTCAATGATGTCTCCCCTCAGTTGTCGTTTCTCCAAGCTAAAGAGCCCTAAGCGCCTTAACCTTTCCTCATAGGGAAAGTGTTCCGACCCTTTTATCATTCGAGTTGCCCTTTTCTGCACTTTTTCTAAAGCTATAATATCCTTTTTAAGGTGTGGTGACCAGAACTGCACACAGTATTCCAAATGAGGTCACACCATTGATTTATATAGGGGCATTATGATATTGGCTGATGTGTTTTCAATACCCTTCCTAATAATCCCCAGCATCGCATTGGCCTTTTTTATTGCAGTCACACACTATCTTGACATTTTCAGTGAGTTATCTGCTACAACTCCAAGATCTCTCTCTTGATCAGTCTCTGCCAGTTCAGACCCCATCAACGTGTATTTATATTTAGGATTTTTGGCTCCAATGTGCATCACCTTGCACTTGGCCACATTGAACCTCATTTGCCATGTTGATGCCCACTTGTCCATCCTTGACAGATCCCTTTGGAGTACCTCACAATCCTCACTGGTTTTCACCACCCTGAACAACTTCGTATCATCTGCAAATTTAGCCACTTCACTGCTTACTCCCAACTCCAAATCATTAATGAACAAGTTAAAAAGCAGTGGACCAAGTACAGTGGCTGCTAACTGTTCAGGAATAGTCCCCTGGTGGTTCTGTAAGTATCTATGTGAGCTTGCAGGAGGTGAATCCTCCTAGCTGCCAGGAAAGGAAAGAGGTGGACTTTGTGCAGAAATACTAGGTTCTGAGGTTCTTTTAAACTTTTCCATTTTATACTATGTCTTCTGGATTAGTTTTATTTATATATTTATATCACTCTTTTCTCCCCGGTGGGGACCCAAAGCTGCTTACAACATTGTTCTACCCTCTTCCATTTTATCTTCTCAACAATAGCCCCATGAGGTGGGTTAGGCCAACAGACAGTGACTAGCCAAGGTCACACATCAAACTTTGATGGCACCGTCGGGGGGGGGGATTTTCTACACTAGCGTCTCCCAGATCCTAGCCCAACAAACTACTACTGCACGGTAATCATAATGTAGCTAATTTCATGAAGAAGACAATGGTTTCTCAGTAAAGAAATCTTGCAAGTCAATGGCAATTCAGCCTCTGTTAGTCAGGTCCTATGAGAAATAAGGATGAGATGAGGAAATACCCCAAACAGTCGCGGATTGAATTGGTTTGATTTCTAATAAGAAATTGATTGGTTTCTGGGAAAGGGGGGTAACAAGAGAAAGTATTTCATGGAAGTGTACCTCCTGGGTTGGGAGGAGGATCTCCATTTGCATGACAGAAGTAGTGGCACCAAGTAATTGAATAACATGAAACAAAAGTCTAATTTACCCTAAAGGATAATGGGTGTCCACTGGAGAGGGGGAAAGAAGCTGATTTTAACAGTTCACCCAAATAAATGCATTTTAATTTATTAAAACACAAATTACTAGCACTTTATTATGGTTTTAGAATTGTTTTAATCGTAATTTATGTTTTAATGTAATTATCTGTTTTATGTAAGCCGCCCTGAGCCGGCTCTGCCTGGGAGAGTGGGGTACATAAAATAAACATGATACTAGTATAAATGAATAATCCTGATTAAAGTAGGTTGTCTGATACAGGATAGGCAGCAAAGCACAGCAAGTGTAGCGTAGTAATTAGAGTGTCAGACTAGGATCTTGGAAACCCAGCTTCAAATTCCCACCTACCTCACTGGACAGAAAAATGGAGTATAAATTACATAACTACATACATACATATGTTCTTCCTTTCCTTAGAGATCTGTCCAACACCAGGCGTGAAAATTTGTCTGGAGATGATGCATGGCATTTTTATATAGGCAGCTGTTTGGTTGGTATACTTTATTAGTATTGGGCATAACTGATATATTTAAACTTTAAACATGCTAAGCCATGCTGAACTTTTATGAAAGAGAAGAGCCAGATTGTTTTTTTAAAAGAGTGGAAAATGGATATTTATTTTTAATAGATATATTGCTACATTTTAGAAAACAAAATAAAGAGGTGAAGGGGATACAGAAACAAAAAATCATATCACATATACATCACAATTATGTATATAAAATAATTATGTAACACAAGATATGTGAAACAAAAAGCATTTCTTCCCAACACTCCCTTCATTATAATTTTTTAAACACTGTCTATAAAATACAATGGTACTTACATCTGTTGGGGTACATTAATATTTAACATTTTGAAATTCAAATTCCATAACTAATCTATTTAATATCTCTATCATTGGTTCCATCTTTACTACATATTTGGTATTATATATTTTGCCACCTCTACCTACTCACTGTACTTTTGACAATAAGTATATATCAGAGTATACAAAGAAAATCCATTATATATCCCACAATAAGAAGGTAGAAGATATTTCTACTCAGGATCCACTTCTTTATACATTTCTATCCAAGAAGTTTCATTTAAAACTTATTCTCGTTCTGCTTTTACATTTCAATACATTTGTGTACAATTTTTAAAAACCACTTCTCATTCTAAATTTGTCTCCTGCTTGCATAATACACACTCCATCTCTCCTCAAATTTCATGATTGATATGTTTCTCAGATAAGTTGTTAATTTTGCCATTACCACATATTTGGTGAGTTTATTTTCCCATTCCTCTAGGTGGGGGCAGACATATAGTTTCCATTTTGCTGCACAGATAATTCTAGCCACTGTTACTATGTATTTGAATATCTATTCCAGAATTTTTGGTAATTACTGAGCCAGATCATTGCACTTGAAATACTAACATGGTAGACTGCATATTCAGAGCAAGCCAAGTCTTTATGCATTGTGGCTGGACCATTCAAACTATGCAAAGTAGGCAGGAAAGAGGTTCACTTTTTCCTTCCTTACAGAGGTCTGCCCCACCATTTAGAGACATAGATTATGGGAGTGAACGACACAAAAGGCTGGAGACAAAGTGACTACCGACAGAGTTTTCCCTTTTCATTCGGAACATCACATTAATTTCTCAAAGAGCATTTTTATAAAGAAGAGTAATGACTCAAAAAGCTCAGCACTCATAAAATGCAAGTGCTGTTGTTGTTGTTGCACAGTTGAGTTGGAAGCTGTATTTAGTCCACAAATTCACCCATATGTCTTGATAGTTCTCTGGTACTACATACTTACTATTGTTCATCAAAAAACCCAGGGTTATTTTATTAGATATTAGGGTTATTAGATATTAAGGGTGTGTGCTGAGAAAAAAAATTGTTATAAATTCAAAGACAGGCTGGGGGGGAGGTTTACCGTGGTTGCTTCTTTTGGGGTACAACATTACCAATTTGGAATTCAAATCGGTGTGGGTTTTTTGGGTTCCAGAGTTCAGTACCATTCTTTTCAATGGAAAATGCATACAAGGGTCTGCGGCAGCACTTTATAATGATAACGGCACCATATTTGCACAGAGCACAATCCTGCCTCGAATCTAAAGACACCCTAAATTTCGAGCAGCTTGAAAAAAGGAGTTTGATTTTACAGACTGCCCAAATAAGTGACCCTCTGTACAGCTGCAGTTCTCTCTATTGTTTTGTTGTTGTTCAGTCGCACAGTCGAGTCCGACTCTTTGCGACCCCATGGACCACATCACACCAGGCCCTCCTGTCTTCCATCGTGCTCCAGAATTTGCTTAAATTCATGTTCATTGCATCGATAACACACTGTCTAACCATCTCATCCTTTGCCATCTCCGTCTTCTTTTACCTTCAATCTTTCCCAGCATCAGGGTGTTCTCCAGTGAGTGCTCCCTTCTCATTTGGTGGCCAAAGTATTTGAGCTTCAGCTTCAGTATCTCGTCTTCCAGGGAACCGTCAGGGTTGATTTCTTTTAAGATTGACTGATTCAATCTCCTTGCAGTCCAAGGGACTCTCAAGAGTCTTATCCAGCACCATTATTCAAAAGAATCTATTATTTGGCACTCAGCCTTCCTTATAGTCCAAATCTTGCAGCCATAAATTACTACTGGGAATACCACTGCTTTGACCATATGGACTTTTGTTGGCAGGGTGATGTCTCTACTTTTTATTATGCTTTCTAGGTTTGCTATAGCTTTCCTCCCAAGGAGCAGGGGTCTTTTAATTTCATGGCTTCAGTCACTGTCTGCAGTGATCTTGGATCCCAGGAATGTGAATTCTGTCACTGCTTCCATGACTTCCCCTTCTATTTGCCAAGGAGTGATGGGGCCGGATGCCATGATCTTCGGTTTTTTGATGTTGAGTTTCAAGCCAACTTTTGTGCTCTCCTCTTTCACGCTCAGTAAGAGACTCTTTAGGTTCTCGTATTTTTATTTATTTATTTATTTATTCAATGTATACCCCGCCCTCCCCACCAAGGCATTCTCAGGGCGGCTTACATAAAATTCATATAAATACACTTAAAACAGTTACAAATAACACCATCATAAAATAACATAACACTTCATTTAACACTCTTCACTTTCTGCCATTAGAGTAGTATCGTCTGAGGTTGTTGATTTCTCCCCCGGCAATCTTAATTCTGGCTTGTGATTCACCCAGGCCGGCATTTTGCATGATGTACTCTGCATGATGTACTTATAGGATCTTGAGCATGACATTGCTAGCATGTGATATGAGTGCACTTGTGCGATAGTTTGAACATTTCTTGGCATTGCCCTTCTTTGGAATTGGAGTGTAAACTGACCTTTTCCAATCCTGTGGCCACTGTTGCGTTTTCCAAATTTGCTGGCATATTGAGTGCAGAACTTTAACAGCTTTATCTTTTAAGACTTTGAATAGCTCACCTGGGATACCATCACCTCTGCTAGCTTTGTTGTTAGTAATGCTTTCTACGGCCCTTTTGACTTCACGCTCCAGGATGTCTGGCTCGAGGTCAGCGATCACACCGTCGTGGTTGTCAAGGACATTGAGGTCCTTCTTGTATAGTTCTTCTGTGTATTCTTGCCATCTCTTCCTATCTCTTCTGCTTCTGTTAGGTCCCTACAATTTTTGTCCTTTATCATGACCACCTTTGCAAGGAACGTTCTTTTAAATTCTCCAATTTTCTTGAAGATATCTCTAGTCCTTCCCATTCTGTTGTTTTCCTCTATTACTTTGCATTGTTCATTCAGGAAGGCCTCCTTATCTCTTCTTGCTGTTCTCTGGAAATCTGCATTCAGTTGGGTAAACCTTTCCTTTTCACCTTTGCCTTTCGCGTTCCTTCTTTCCTCTGCCATTTGTAAAGCCTCATCAGACACTTTGCTTTCTTGCATTTCTTTTTCTTTGGAATGGTGGTGATTGCTGCCTCCTGTACAATGACACGGACCTCCATCCATAGTTCTTCAGGCACTCTGTCTATCAAATCTAGTCCCTTAAACCTATTCTTCGCCTCCACTGTATATTCATAATGGATGTGATCTAGCAAGTTAATAATACTGTATCCATGTCGGACTAGAATCTGGAAGACCTAGGTTCGAGTTTCCACTTTGCCATGGAAGCTTGGAAAGAAAAGTAGGGTATAAACAGGGCTCTAGTCGGGGGGGAG